>NW_022291976.1:329614-347131 GCF_002776525.5 Piliocolobus tephrosceles
TTTTTTTGAGACAGAGTCTCACTCTGTCGCCCAGGCTGGAGTGCAGTGGCCGGATCTCAGCTCACTGCAAGCTCCGCCTCCCGGGTTCACGCCATTCTCCTGCCTCAGCCTCCCGAGTAGCTGGGACTACAGGCGCCCGCCACCTCGCCCGGCTATTTTTTTGTATTTTTTAGTAGAGACGGGGTTTCACCGAGTTAGCCAGGATGGTCTCAATCTCCTGACCTCGTGATCTGCCCATCTCGGCCTCCCAAAGTGCTAGGATTACAGGCTTGAGCCACCGCGCCCGGCCTAAAATTCTTTCCTTTAAGAACGCTGAATATTGGCCCCCACTCTCTTCTGGCTTGTAGAGTTTCTGCCGAGAGATCTGCTGTTAGTCTGATGGGCTTCCCTTTGTGGGTAACCCGACCTTTCTCTCTGGCTGCCCTTAAGATTTTTTCCTTCATTTCAACTTTGGTGAATCTGGCAATTATGTGTCTTGGAGTTGCTCTTCTCGAGGAGTATCTTTGTGGCGTTCTCTGTATTTCCTGAATTTGAATGTTGGCCTGCCCTACTTGGTTGGGGAACTTCTGGATGATATCCTGAAGAGTGTTTTCCAACTTGGTTCCATTTTCCCCCTCACTTTCAGGCACCCCAATCAGACGTAGATTTGGTCTTTTTACATAATCCCATACTTCTTGCAGGCTTTGTTCATTTTTTTTTCTTCTTTTTTCTTTTGGTTCCTCTTCTCGCTTCATTTCATTCATTTGATCCTCAATCGCTGATACTCTTTCTTCCCGTTGATCGAATCGGTTACTGAAGCTTGTGCATTTGTCACGTATTTCTCGTGTCATGGTTTTCATCTCTGTCATTTCGTTTATGATCTTCTCTGCATTAATTAGTCTAGCTGTCAATTCTTCCACTCTTTTTTCAAGATTTTTAGTTTCTTTGCGCTGGGTACGTAATTCCTCCTTTAGCTCTGAGAAGTTTGATGGACTGAAGCCTTCTTCTCTCACCTCGTCAAAGTAATTCTCTGACCAGCTTTGATCTGTTGCTGGCGATGGGCTGCGCTCCTTTGCAGGGGGAGATGCGCTCTTATTTTTTGAATTTCCAGCTTTTCTGCCCTGCTTTTTCCCCATCTTCATGGTTTTATCTGTCTCTGGTCTTTGATGATGGTGACGTACTGATGGGGTTTTGGTATAGGTGTCCTTCCTGTTTGATAGTTTTCCTTCTGACAGTCAGGACCCTCAGCTGTAGGTCTGTTGGAGATTGCTTGAGGTCCACTCCAGACCCTGTTTGCCTGGGTATCAGCAGCAGAGGTTGCAGAAGATAGAATATTTTTTTTTTTTTTTTTGAGACGGAGTTTCGCTCTGTCGCCCAGGCTGGAGTGCAGTGGCCGGATCTCAGCTCACTGCAAGCTCCGCCTCCCGGGTTTACGCCATTCTCCTGCCTCAGCCTCCCAAGTAGCTGGGACTACAGGTGCCCGCCACCTCGCCCAGCTAGTTTTTTGTATTTTTAGTAGAGATGGGGTTTCAACGTGTTAGCCAGGATGGTCTCGATCTCCTGACCTCGTGATCCGCCCGTCTCGGCCTCCCAAAGTGCTGGGATTACAGGCTTGAGCCATCGCGCCCAGCCGCAGAAGATAGAATATTGCTGAACAGCGAGTGTACCTGTCTGATTCTTACTTTGGAAGCTTCCTCTCAGGGGTGTACTCCACCCTGTGAGATGTGGGGTGTCAGACTGCCCCTAGTGGGGGATGTCTCCCAGTTAGGCTACTCAGGGGTCAGGGACCCACTTGAGCAGGCAGTCTGTCCCTTCTCAGATCTCAACCTCCGTGTTGGGAGATCCACTGCTCTCTTCAAAGCTGTCAGACAGAGTCGTTTGCGTCTGCAGAGGTTCTGCTGCTTTTTTGTTGTTGTTGTTTAGCTGTGCCCTGTCCCCAGAGGTGGAGTCTACAGAGACAGGCAGGTTTCCTTGAGCTGCTGTGAGCTCCACCCAGTTCGAGCTTCCCAGCGGCTTTGTTTACCTACTTAAGCCTCAGCAATGGCGGGCGCCCCTCCCCCAGCCTCGCTGCTGCCTTGTGGTTAGATCGCAGCCTGAGTAACAGAGACTGTGTCTCAAACTGCTGTTAGCAATGAGGGAGGCTCCGTGGGCGTGGGACCCTCCCGGCCAGGTGTGGGATATATTCTCCTGATGTGCCCATTTGCTTAAAGCGCAGTATTGGGGTGGGAGTTACCCGATTTTCCAGGTGTTGTAAAAAAAAAAAAAAAAAAAAAGAAAGCAAAACAGCCTTACTGTTGCTGATATGGAGAAAGTTTCCATGGTCCAGATAGGTCAAACTAGTCACAATATTCCCTTAAACCAAAGCCTAATCCAGAGCAAGGACTTAAATCTCTTCAATTCTATGAAAGGTGAAGGATAAAGAAGCTGCACAAGAAAAGTCTGAAGCCAGCAGAGGTTGGTTCATGAAGTTTTTTTAAAAAAAAGCAATCTCCATAACATAAAGGTGCAAGGGGAAGTAGCAAGTGCTGATGAAAAAGCTGCAGCAAGTTATCCAGAAAATCTAGCTAAGATCACTGAAGGTGGCTACACTAAACAACAGATTTTCCATGTAAATGAAATAGCCTTCTATTAGAAGAAGATGCCATCTAGGACTTTCATAGCTGCAGAGAAGTCAATGTCTCGTTTCAAAGCTTCAAAGGGCAGGCTGATTCTCTTGTTAGGGACAGCTGGTGACTTTAAGTGGAAGCCAATGCTCACTTACCATTCCTAAAATCCTAGTCTTTAAGGATTGTGCTAAATCTATTTTATCTACGCTCTATAAATGGAACAACAAAGCCTGGATGATAGCACATCTGTTTACAGCATGGTTTACTGAATATTTTCAGTTCACTGTTGAGATATACTACTTAAAAAGAAGCTCCCTTTCAAAATACTACTGCTCACTGACAATGTCCCTGGTCACCCAAGATCTCTGATGAAGATTTACAAGGACATTAATGTTTTCATGTCTGCTAACAGCAGCCCATGGAGCAAGGAGTAATTTCTACTTTCAAGTCTTATTATTTAAGAAATACCTTTCATAAGGCTATACCTGCCATGATGTAATTCCTCTGATGGATCTGGGCAAAATAAATTGAAAGTCTTCTGGAAAGGATTCACCATTCTAGATGCCATTAAGAACATTTGTAGAGGCTGGGTGCAGGGGCTCACGTCTATAATCTCAGCACTTTGGGAGACAGAGGCGGGCGGACGCTTGGGCTCAGGAGTTCGAGACTGGCCTGGGCAACATAGCAAGACCCTTGCTCCACTAAAAATAGAAAAATTAGCGAGGTGTAGTGGCCCATGCCTGTGGTCCCAGCTACTCGGAGGCTGAGGTGGGAGGATCACTTGAGCTCAGGGGGTGGAGGTTGTAGTGAGCCAAGATCGCACCACTGTACTCCAGCCTAGGTGACAGATCAAGCCTCTGTCTCAAAAATAAAAATAAAAATAAAAATAAAAATTGTGGCTGGGCACAGTGGCCATTAATTCCATCACTTTGGGAGGCCAAGGCAGGCAAATTGCTTGGGCCTAGGATTTTGAGACCAGCCTGGATAACATGGCAAAACTCCATCTCTACAAAAAATACAAAATTAGCCAGGTATGGTGGCATGTGCCTGTGGGTCCCAGCTACTCGAGAGGCTGAGGTAGGAGGATCACCTGAGTCCAGGGAGGTCAAGGCTGCAGTGAGCCATGATTTGTGCCACTGTACTCCAGCCTGAGTAACAGAGACTGTGTCTCAAAAAAAAGAACCTTTGTGATTCATAGAAGAAGGCTAAAATATTAACAGGAACATGAGTTTGGAATAAGTTGATTCCAACTCTCATGAATGATTTTGAGGGGGTTTAAGACTTCATTGGAGGAAGTAACTGCAGATGTGGTACAAATAGCAAGAGACCTAGTATTAGACTAGGCACGGTGGCTTATGCCTGTACTCCCAGTACTTTGGGAGGCCAGGGCAGGAGGATCACTTGAGTCTGGGAGTTTGAAACCAGCCTGGGCAACATAGCAAGACCCTGGCCTATAAACCATTTTTAAAAAATTAGCTGGGAGTGATGGCTTGGGCCTGTGGCCCAGGTACTCAGGAGGCTGAGGTGGGAGAACTGCTTGACCCCAGGAAGTTGAAACTACAGTGAGCTGTGATTGCACCACTGCATTCAGCCTAAGTGACAGAGTAAGAGAGAACTAGAAATAGAAGTAGAGCCTGGAGGGCTGGGAGCAATGGCTCATGCCTGTAGTCCCAGCACTTTCGGAGACTGAGGCGGGCAGATGACTTGAGGTCAGGAGTTCGAGACCAGCCTGGCCAACCTGGTGAAACCCTGTCTCTACTAAAAATACAAAAATTAGCCAGGTGTGGTGGCTGGCACCTGTAATCTCAGCTACTCGGGAGGCTAAGACAGGAAAATCGCTTGAACCTGGGAGGCGGAGGTTGCAGTGAGCCGATACCATGCCATTGCACTCCAGCCTGGACAACAAGAGTAAAACTCTGTCTCAAAAAAAAAAAAAAAAAAGTGGAGACTGAAGATGTGACTGAATTGCTGCAATCTCATGATAAAACTTGAATAGGCCAGGCATGGTGGTTTATGCCTATAATCTCAGGACTTTGGGAGGTTGAGGTGGGAGGATTACTTGAGACCAGGAGTTGAAGACTAGCCCTGGGGAACATAGCAAGACCACATCTCTACAAAATTTTAAAATTAGCCAGCTGTGGCCAGGCATGGTGGCTCACGCCTGTAATCTCAGCACTTTGGGAGGCCGAGGCAGGTGGATCACTTGAGGTCAGGAGTTTGAGACCTTCGTGGCCAACAAAACCCCATCTCTACTGAAATAAAAAATTAGCCAGGCGTGGTGGCATGTGTCTGTAATCCCAGCTACTCAGGAGGCTAAGGCACGAGAATTGCTTGAATCTGGGAGGCGGAAGTTGCATTGAGCTGAGATCACACCACTACACTCCAGCCTGGGTGACAGGGTGAGACTCTTGTCTCAAAAAAAAAAAAAAATTAGCCAGGTGTGATGGCATAAGCTTGTAGTCCTAGCTGCTCCAGATGCTGAGGCAGGAGGATTGCTTGAGTCCAGAAGGTTAAGGCTGCAGTGAGCCATGATCATGCCACTGTACTTTAGCCTGGGTGACAGAATGAGACCCTGTCACCAAAAAAAAAAAACAAACAAAAATCCAAGTTATACTTATAACTCAAACTTTTTTTCATTATATCCCCGTGAAGCTAATCCCAAGGTTTTGGTTCTCTTCATTTAAACACTAAATTGAATCAAAAAATATTTTTGAGTTTCTAAATGAATAAAATATTATTCTACATCTACTATAACATGCTTCAAATAAAAGATATATTCTATGTATACTAGAAAGATGAGCTGACAAGCAGTAGTTTTACATCTGAATATTTTAGTTATGTCTTCCAGAAAGGGTAGTGCCATCAGATATGTGGATAATATCTGTGGTAACCCTAGTATATATTTATGCACAGAACCAGTACAAATTGCTGAATCAATCATCAAATATTTACTGAGTCTAGACATAGTGAATAGCATGAAATATTAAGTGTTAGATTTATACTAGATTTAGACTACATATATATATATATATATATATTTATTTATTTATTTATTTATTGAGATGGAGTATCGCTCTGTCGCCCAGGCTAGAGTACAGTGGTGCAATCTCCACTCACTGCAACCTCCACCTCCCAGGTTCAAGTGATTCTCCTGCCTCAGCCTCCCGAGTAGCTGGGGCTGCAGGCACCTACCAGTACGCCTGGCTAACTTTTGTATTTTTAGTAGAGACGGGGTTTCACCATGTTGGCCAGGATGGTGTCGATCTCTTGACCTCGTGATCTGCCTGCCTCAGCTTCCTAGAGTGCTGGGATTACAGGCATGAGCCACCATGCCTGGCCTAGCCTATATTTTTATAGTCAAGAAATTCACAGGCTGGGTATGGTAGCTCATGCTTGTAATCCCAACACTTTGGGAGGCCAAGGCCAGCAGATCACTTAAGTCCAAGAGTTCAAGAACAGCCTGGGCGACACGATGAAACCCCATCTCTACAAAAATATATAAAAATTAGCTGGGTGTGGTAGTGTGCACCTGTAGTCCCAGCTACTTGGGATGCTGAGGCAAGAAGCTCGATTGAGCCTGGGAGGTGGAGGTTACAGTGAGCTGAGATGGTGACACTGCACTACAGCCTGGGCAACAGAGTGAGACCCCATCACAAAAAAAAAAGAAAAGAAAGAAAATTCACAATATATCATTGGAAGACAAGAAAAAAAAAATTAGAACCACCAGGTGTGGTGGCTCATGCCTATAATCCCAGCACTTTGGGAGGTTGAGGTGAACAGATCACTTGAGGCCAGGAGTTCGAGACCAGGCTTGTCAATATGGCAAAACCCTGTCTTTACTAAAAATACAAAAATTAGCCAGGTGTGGTGGTGTGCGCTTGTAGTCCCAGCTACTTGGGAGGTTGAGACAGGAGAATCGCTTGAACCCATGAGGTAGAAGTTGCAGTGAGCCGAGATCGTGCTACTACACTCCAGCCTGGGTAACAGAGCAAGACTCCATCTCAAAAAAACAAACAAACAAAAAAAAATTAAATGTGAAAAAGAGAGCCAATCAATGGCTTCCTATTGCCCTTAACATGACTCACAAATCTTTTCTTTTTTTTTTTTTTGAGACGGAGTCTCGCTCTGTTACCCAGGCTGGAGTGCAGTGACCAGATCTCAGCTCACTGCAAGCTCCGCCTCCCGGGTTCCCGCCATTCTCCTGCCTCAGCCTCCTGAGTAGCTGGGACTACAGGCGCCGCCACCTCGCCCGGCTAGTTTTTTGTATTATTTTTAGTAGAGATGGAGTTTCACCGTGTTACCCAGGATGGTCTCGATCTCCTGACCTCGTGATCTGCCCGTCTCGGCCTCCCAAAGTGCTGGGATTACAGGCTTGAGCCACCGCGCCCGGCCGACTCACAAATCTTTTCGCAATTTGAATCCAGTCTTGCAGTGCAACATCAAATATTATCACACTCATTCTAGCTCCCTCATTCCACACAGTGAACTTTTTGTTTTGAACTGTTTGTTTTGAGATAGGGTCTCACTCTGTTGCCCAGCCTGGAGTACAGTGGTGCTACAATCTTGGCTCCTAAGTTTTTTTTTTGAGACAGGGTCTCCCTCTGTAGCCCAGGATGGAGTGCACTTGGCATGACCTTGGCTCACTGCAACCTCTGCCTCTAGGATTCAAGTACTTCTCCTGCCTCAGCCTCCCGAGTAACTGGGATTATAGGCATGTAGCACCATACCCGGCTGATATCCTGTGCTTTAAAATATACAATAAAATAAAAATAAAATATGCAACATTCTACATTTGGAACCCTCTTTTCATCTCTCCTGAGCCTCTTATCCCAAACCTCTCACTCAATCTTTGCCTCATTAAATCCTGATCTTTTTTTAGGACTCAACTAAAACTCTCTCAAGAATGTCATCCCTAAACCTCTAAAATAGGTTAGGTCTTCCCCTCATATACCCTGCTCAAGGGTAAGTTCCATAGTCAACGTATACCATATCTGTCTTGTTCACTCATTCACTATATGATATGCATGCAGCACAGTAACTGATCCAAAATAGAAACTTGAACATATTTGTTCAATAAAGAAATTAAAATGGGGTTAAAGATGGAAGCATAGCATATATAAACATTGAGTAGGAAAAGGATAGGATAACCAGGATAAATGGATGTTATTAAAGCTAAAGGAAAGAAGTTTCTTTCCTTCTTCTGAAGAAGATAGGAGAGATCATCAGTATAAAATGAAGAAGATAGGAGAGATCATCAGTATAAAATGCTACAGAGAGTCAAGTTTAAGAGTGAAAATGTGGCCAAGCATGGTGGCTCATGCCTGTAATCCCAGCACTTTGAGATGCTGAGGCGGGAGGATCACTTGAGGCCAGGAGTCTGAGGCTGCAGTGAGCTATGAGAGGCCTTTGTTAATCATCAAATGAGAAAAAATTTTGCCCTAAGTTGAACTTAAGTTGGATATAGAAAATTGAAATTGTAAAAGGAAAGCAAATCATTTTATATTAAATAGAAAAAGCTTCGTGGATATATGTTTTGAAGTCAACCTCAGGGGAAAAATGTAGTTTGGAAAAGAGAAAGAATCAGACACGGAAAGCACCTGAGCAAAAGCTTTGCGGCAACACTGTTCAAAAGAGGAACCACCTGGCCAGAAACAGTGTAAGAAAGTTAAATAAAGTTAATTAAGAACAAGAAAGAGAGCCTTGAAGCACTGTGAGAAACTGAAATTACTGCATGCCCAGCCTGTCCCTAGAGAAAAGCCTGGACTTTGAATTCAAGGAAACTTTAACTTTCTTTTGAGGAAGAGGCTAACATGGGGAACTTTAAGGTCTTCAACCAAAAATTATAAGGACTAGTTCCTCTTGTTTAATGAGGTCATAAGTCAAAAGGTACTCCCTATCACTTCAGGAGATAGATGCTACATGCCACACTATGAGAACTGTTTGTTTTCCTCTATGGGGTAAGTGAAAGGGAGCTCCTTGAATGTCCTTTTACCTTTTTTCGGCACAACTAAATCCTAGTCATCATTTTTCAAAAAGCAGCTTGTTTTATGATCTCCATGGAACCTCCTGAGATTACTCAGTCCTTTATCAGGAGAGTAAGAAAAAACAGAGAAATACAAAAATAAGAAAGGGAGACGAAGAAAAGTGAGAACATGTTTTAAAGATCATTTTAGTGACAGCACAGTAAGTGCTCAGTATATTTAATAAATCTTTGTCAATTGAATTAATATACTTGGGTTTCAGTAGAAAGACTAACTTTCCTCCTTCCTTCCTTTCTCCCTCCCTTCCTTTCTTTTCTTTTCTTCCCTCTCCCTCTTTCTTCCTCTCTCTCTCTCTCCCTCCCTTCCTTCCTTTATTCTCTTTCCTTCTCCCCTCCCCGCCTCGCCTCTCTTCTTTTCTTTTTTCCTTTTCTTTCTTTATTGAGACAGTGTCTTACTCTGTTGCCAGGCTAGGGTGCAGTAGCACAATTATAGCTCCCTGCAGCCTCAAACTCCTGGGCTCAAGTGATCCTCCTGCTTAAACCTCCCAAGCAGCTAAGACTATGGGCATGTGCCACCATGCCCAGTTTTTTTGTTTGTTGTTTTTTTTTTTTTCTATGTTGCCCAGGCTAGCCTCAACCTCCTGGCCTCAAGTGATCCTCCTGCCTCAGCCACCCAAAGTGCTGGGATTATAGGCATAAACCACTATATCTAGCCGCAAATTTCTTCAAGATTAGCTACACCAATGCACCCATGAAAGAAAGGAACTAATATTATTAAATGTCAAGCTTTGTATGGGACAGGACTCTAAATATTTTATTTCATGAATCCTCCTCATTTTATGGGTGAAGAAACAGGCTTAAGGAGAGGTAACATAATGGTAGAATGAAAAACTCAAGTCTGTTTGACTCCAAAAGACCTTGTTCTTTCCAGTAAACCATACTGCCACACAATATATATTATATAAGAGTAGTTATCTAGTCACTTTGGGAGGACTAGGCCAGCGGATCACCTGAGGTCAGGCGTTCAAGACCAGCCTGGCCAACATGGTGAAACACCGTCTCTACCAAAAATGCAAAACTTAGCCGGGTGTGGTGGTGCGTGCCTGTAATCCCAGCTACTTGGAAGGAAGAAGCAGGAGAATCGCTTGAACTCGGGACGTAGAGGTTGCAGTGAGCTGAGATTGCACCATTGCACTCCAGCCTGGGCGACAGAGTAAGACTCTGTCTCAAAAAAAAAAAAAAAAAAAAGTCAAAAAATCAAATTAACTTTTAAGTATGCATTATGTGTATTTGTCTCTTAGGTCGATGTAACAAAGTACCACAAACTGAATAGCATAAAGCAGAAATGTACTGTCTCACAGTGCTAGAGGACAGTTTTGTAGGCTAGAAGTCCAAAATCAAGGTGTTGCCAAAGCCTCGTTCCCACTGGAGCCTCTAGGGGGAGGCTCCTGGCTTCTGGCTTCTAGCTTCTGGTAGCCCTGGACATTCCCTGGTTTGTGGAAACATAACTCCGGTCTCCATCTTTATCTGTCATGTGGTCTTCCTAATGTGTCTGTGTGTCTCTGTGTATTCATGCACCTCGTGTTCTCCCTAATCCTGTTTTTTTTCTTATAAGGATATCAGTTATATTGGAATAGGGGCTACCCTAATCCAGCATGACCTCATTTTAACTTGATCACATCTGCAAACACCCTATTCCCAAAATAAGATAACATTCACGGGTGATTTAGACTTCAATATATCCTTTTAGGGGGGACACATCAACCCCGTACATTTTGTAATAGCACTAAGAACTATTTTTCCCACAGGAAAAAATTTAAAACGTAGTCCTTCCTCAAAGAACTGAAAATTTTGTTGAGAAAACAAAGTTCACACACAATAAGCTATTAGTACAAAATGAACAAAATAAGTTAGTGAAGCTCAAACAACAAATATAAATGGTATATAAAGAAGGAAAAGCATGGCTGGGAGCAGTGGCTCACACCTGTAATCCCAGCACTTTGGGAGGCCCAGGTAGGTGGATCACTTGAGGTTAGGACTTTGAGACCAGCCTGACCAATGTGGTGAAACCCCATCTCTACTAAAAATACAAAAAAAAAAAAAAAATTAGCCGGGCATGGTGGTGGGCGCCTATAATCCTAGCTACTTGGGAGGCTGAGGCTGGAGAATCGCTTGAACCTGGCAGGCGGAGGTTGCAGTAAGCCGAGATCGCACCATTGCACTCCAGCCTGGGAGACAAGAGTGAAACTCCATCTCAAAAAAAAAAAAGAAAATAAAAAAGAAAGAAAAGCATGTTCCAGGTCAGAAGTCCCAGGGGGCTTCATAGCGGACATGGATCAGAAGCTGGATAAAAGACTGGTAGAATAGGCTGGGTGTGGTGGCTTATGCCTGTAATCCTAACACTTTGATAGGCCAAGGTGGGTGCATCACAAGGTCAGGAGTTCGAGACCAGCTTGGCCAACATGGTGAAACTCCATCTCTACTAAAAATACAAAAAAATTTAGCCAGGCATGGTGGTGCGCACGTGTAATCCCAGCTACTAAGGAGGCTGAGGCAGGAGAGCCATTTAAACCCAGGAGGCAGAGGTTGCAGTGAGCCAAGATTGCATCACTGTACTCCAGCCTGGGTGACAGAGCGAGACTCCATCTCAAAAAAAAAAAAAAAGGCCAGGTGCAGTGGCTCATGCCTATAATCCCAACACTTTGGGAGGCCGAGGCGGGCGTATCACAAGGTCAGGAGATCGAGGCCAAGACCATCCTGGCTAACACGGTGAAACCCTGTCTCTACTCAAAGCAGAAAAAAAATAGCTGGGCATGGTGGCAGGCACCTATAGCCCCAGCTACTCAGGAGGCTGAGGCAGGAGAATGGCGTGAACCCAGGAGGCAGAGCTTGTAGTGAGCCAAGATCGTGCCACTACACTCCGGCCTGGGCGACAGAGCAAGACTCTATCTCAATTAAAAAAAAAAAAAAATTGGTGGAATAAATATACAGAAAAGAGGCAAGAAGCTAAGAGTCAAACAGCAGGAACAAAGGCACAGAAACAGGAATTAACATGATACAGAAAGGCAGGTGGGAAGGCAAAAGTAAGCAAAACAATCAGCCTGAAATACAATTTAGTGGGTCAGGAGATAGTAAGAGACAAAGGTAGCTAGAGCCACTCTGTGGAAGACCTTAAAGATGAGACAGCAGAATTCTAACCTGATGTAGTCAGTGAGTAATACAGCCACTCTGAAAATAAGGTTTGAGGAAGTTCAGGCTGACTTCACAGGAGAACTGACTAAAAGAAATGGAGACCAAGGAAAGGGGACTAGTTAGGGATCTACTAAGTTCTCTATTCTGCAGTCAGAATGATGTTTTTTAAATTCAATCACGTAACTCCTCTGCATGTCGAAGCACTCAATATGATATACTGAATGAATCAAAGACAACACCAAATTTCTAACCTCAGTCTTAAACAATGGTTGCATGGGCATCATTTATAAGGACCAAGAAGGTAGGAAAGGGATACTGTTAGGAGGAGTTACCAGTTTTGATTGATTTATGAATAATTTGAGGTAGCAATTACAGTTAAAAGTTGGCCAGATTATGGCTGGTGAGGCAGAGGCAAAAGCAGGAATTATCATGTGCAATATATTAGAACTGTAGAAGGTTGACACTCAACTTATAGAAGAACAGGCAAGCTGAGTCAACTAAGAAACCTATGGGAGCAGCCAACTAAGCCTAACTGGAAATGAACCAGGAAATTGAAAACAAACAAACAACAAAAACAGTCAGACATTCAGGAGCAAAGGGTGAGGCGGGTAGGCTAGAGCTGAGACCAGATCTTGGGCAGGAACACAGACAGAATCCCATCCTGGAAAAAAGGCAGAAAAGAAGTAAGGAAGTAGCTCTAGAATAACAACAGTTGAATAACAATGCAGTAAGCACTGTTTTAAGAATTTTAATCAATTTACTCAAACCTCTCAAGAATAAGAGAGATTACTATTATATTCCAAAATATTCCCCCAAATAACATTTTTTTGTAATATGCTTCTCATCCTCCTTTCTGACACATGAACTTTTCCCCATTCAACTAAAGGCATACGCTGCCTCAGGGAGAATTACCGTTGTTAAAGGGAAAAAAGGTCATTTACTATTCAGCTTCAAACCTCAAAACTGGTGTGTGTGTGTGTGTGTGTGTCTGTCTGTGTGTGTAATAAAACGACAATTTTGAGGACTTTTTCTACATTCTAACAGCTCCTTTTATTTATCAAGAGCTTGACTTGCCCTATACTGAGGAAAGAGAAATAAGGACTTTTCTGATAGAGGAAATAAAAGGCCGTGTGTGTGTGTGTGTGTGTGTGTGTGTGTGATGGATCTCCCTTGTTCTAAGATGAACTGTGTTTCCCCCAAATTCACATGTTGAAGTCCCAGCCTCCAGGATCTCAGAATGTAAGTGTATCTGGAGACAAGGTCTTTCAAGTGCTTAAGTTACAGTGGGTCTAATCCAGTATGACTCATACCCCTTTAAGAAGAGGAAAAGACACCAAGGATGTGTGCATACAGAGGGACTATCATGTCACAATAAAGCAGCAAGAAGGTTGCCATCTGCAAGCCAAGGAGAGAAGCCTCAGAGAAAAACAACCCTGCTGTCACCTTGGTCTTAGACTTCCAACTTTAAAAAATGTGAGAAAATAAATTTCTGATGTTTAAGCCACCTAGTCTGTGGCATTTTGTGATGGCAGTCCTAGCAAACTAATCTACCCTTCCAGGCTGAAACCCTTTAGAGGGAAGGTTAAAAAATAAGAAAGTTTGAGGGAGAGAAGTGGGGCTTGTTTCTTACTTCTTTGGACAAGACAGTAGCAACTTAAAGCTCCCTTAAAGAATTTCTATGTTCAAGGCCAGATGTAGTGGGTCACGCTTGTAATCCCAGCACTTTGGGAGGCCAAGGTGGCAGATCACTTGAGGTCAGGGTTAAAAACCAGCCTGGCCAACATGATGACATCCCATCTCTACTGAAAAATCAAAAATGAGCCAGGCGTGGTAGCATGCTCCTGTAGTCTCAGCTACTCAGGAGGATGAGGCAGGAGAATCACTTCAGCCTGGGAGGCGGAGGTTGCAGTGAGCTGAGATTGCACCACCGCACTCCAGCCAGGGTGACAAAGTGAGGCTCCATCTCAGAAAAAAAAAAAAACAAAAGAATTTATATGTTTAGTAGCCCAGGTAACAGACTGGAAGTGACAGAATGGCATAATAATGTGGAAGAAACCAAATATCACCTTTCTGATTCTTCTGGAGAAAGGATTCCTTGATTTCCAAAAATAACCTTATAGTAGCAATGAGCATATCTGCCATGCAGACCTCGGTTTCTTTTTTTTTTTTTCTAAGACAGAGTCTTACTCTGTTGCCCAGGCTGCAGTGGCACGATCTTGGCTCACTGCAACCTCTGCCTCCCGGTTCAAATAATACTCCTGCCTCCACCTCCCAAGTAGTTGGGATTACAGGCGCCCCCAACCACCATGCCCGGTTAATTTTTATGTCTTTTTTTGTATTTCTTTTTTTTTTTTTTTTTTTTGAGATGGAGTCTCGCTGTTATCCAGGTTGGAATGCAATGGCGCAATCTCGGCTCACTGCAACCTCTAACTGCTGGGTTCAAGCAATTGTCCTGCCTCAGACACCTGAGTAACTGGGACTTCCAGTGACTCTCCAATCCAATGGCCAGATCTGGAACAATTTGAGCAACAAAAAATAAACTAATATTGGATTATAAGCCAAAGTATAAAATAAATATCCTTGAGTCCATACTGAGATAAATGAATTATTAAGTTAATAAATGAGGGAGAAGAGACAAATCTCCTGTGCAGAAGAATTCCATATAGTTTATGTTGATACTCTGCCCTTAAGGAGGAAAAACATAACTATCCACTCATTAAGTGAGGGTGAACATACTTTCTTCCAAAGTGTACAGTATGGAAACAGATTTTTTTTTAAGAGTACCTTATAGTGTAGAAACTTGACAAGCACTATCTCATGCCAAGTGATCGAGGTTAACTTCAGCAGTGATAAATCATTTTGAAAAACATACCCATGATGTGATGTGTTGAGACTGGTACTTTACTTCTGTGGTCTTTGTCCCAAAACCCATAACCCCAGTCTAATCCTGAGAAAAGACTCAGACAATTCCCAATTGAGGGACATTCTATAAAACACCTAATCAGTAATCCTTAAAATTGTCAAGATCATCAAAAACAAGAAAAGGTCTAAAAAACAAGAAAAGACTGAAAAGAAGATTAAGGAGACATAATGTCTAAATGTAACGTACTACCCTGGATGAGACCCTAGAATTAAAGAAGGACAGCAGGAGAAAACTGAAGAAATCTGAATAAAGTATGGACTTTCATAACAAGGTATCAATACTGGTTCATTAATTGTGACAAATGCATCATACTTAAGTAACATGTTAATAATAGGGAAGACTGGGTGTGGGGCATATAGAAACTCCCTGTACTATCTTTGCAATAATTTTCCAGACCTAAAACTGTTAAGTGGCCAGGTATGGTGACTCACACCTATAATCCCAGCACTTTAGAAAGCCAAGGCAGGAGGATCAGTTGAGGCCAGGAATTGGAGACCAGCCTGGGCAACATAATGAGACCCTCATGTCTACCAAAAAATAAAAAACTAGACCAGCATTGTGGAATGCACCTACAGTCCCAGCTACTTGGGAGGCTGAGGTGGGAGGATCGCTTGATCCCAGGAGTTTGAGGCTGTAGTAAGCTATGATCGCACCACTGCTCTCCAACCTGGGTGACAAAGCAAGACCCTGTCTCAAACAAACAAAGAACAACAACGACAACAAAAAATCCCTGAAAAACTGTTAAGTTTAAAAGACAGAGATCAAGACTACCCTTTCTACTAAGCAGCTCAGAGAGTCCTCATTAACCCCAAGAACAGACATTCACAAGCAGCCCAAGAAAGTTGTTATAAGCCAGCTCAAAATACAGAAGTGGCACACCAAGTGCTGTGGCACACACCTGGAATCCCAGCATTTGGTGAGCCCAAGGCAAGAAGATCACTTGGAGCAAGGAGTTTGAGACCAGCCTGGGCAACAGAGTGACACCCTATCTCTACAAAACTAAAAAAGAAAAAACTTTTAAAAATACACACAACTCGGCCGGGCACAGTGGCTCACGCCTGTAATCCCAGCACTTTGGGAGGCTGAGGCGGGTGGATCACGAGGTCAAGAGATTGAGACCATCCTGGCTAACACAGTGAAACCCCGTCTCTACTAAAAATACAAAAAATTAGCTGGACGTGGTGGCAGGTGCCTGTAGTCCCAGCTACTTGGGAGGCTGAGGCAGGAGAATGGCGTGAACCCAGGAGGCGGAGCTTGCAATGAGCTGAGACCGTGCCACGGTACTCCAGCCTAGGTGACAGAGCAACACTCCGTCTCAAAAAAAAAAAAAAAATACAGAACTGACATTCAATAAGAGATACAGTCTTGTGAGCCAACTGCATAAAATATAAGCCAAACACTTAAAAGTAGTTAAGATACCCAGGGCAATATTTCCCAAACTAGTGTGCTTTGCTATATTATTCTGTACCATAATAGGTAAGCCATGAAAATAGTAACCTGTGATCAAATAAACTAAACAAGACTGAGTTAAACAAAATTGAATAGGCTTCTTTATTAATGGATTTCTCAGAGCTTTTATATTCTAGCAGACATTATGAATTCCAAGAGGAGGATACACTAACATTTCCCTCCAGAAGAGGTTTTCCTTTTTTTCTCCTCACTACCCTAAGAAATAATACAAGAAGAGTATTCTGTTTAACACTACTTTGGGGAATACTGCTCTCAGGGGAGAGCAAAGCCTCAAGAATAGAGTCTCTTACTAGGTGACTGGAAAGAAAAAATAAATCCAGCAAAGAATATAGTGAAGAAGACTGGAGAGTCCAATATTACAAAAGCAAGAAAGGAAATAGTTTCTAAATAGCTAGAGACAATCAACAGGACCAAACGACTGAGAGGTCAAATAGAGTAAGAATAAAAATGTTACTTGGTTTTGATTAGGAATACTGCCATTTGTGACCTTCAAGAGAATAGTTGCAGAAAAGGAGAGGAAAGAAAGATGGCAGACTTTTTAAGATTAGGATGGGTATGAAAAAAGAGGTAGATGGAACATTTGCAGACCATCGATAATCTGACTTTAGCAATGAAAGTGAAAAAACAAATGTGTTGGTTGGAAGAAAGGAATATATAGATTTTTTTTTTCTTTACTTAGAACAGGGGACACCCACATCCTGTTGAAGGTAAAAAGTGAAACAAACTGAGACTGACAGTTCAGTAGAGCTGGGCAAGGTGGTGCACAACTGCAGTCCCAGCTGCTCAGAGGCTGAAGCAGGAAGATCACTTGAGCTCAGGAGTTCAATGCTGCAGTGCATCATGCCTGTGAAGAGCTACTGCTCTCAAGCCTGGGCAACACTGTGAGACCCTGTCTCTTTTTTTTTTTTTCTTTTTTTTTCTTTATTATACTTTAAGTTTTAGGGTACATGTGCACAACGTGCAGGTCTGTTACATATGTATACATGTGCCATGTTGGTGTGCTGCATCCATTAACTCATCTCTTAAAGAAAAAAAAAGGGCTGGGCGCGGTGGCTCAAGCCTGTAATCCCAGCACTTTGGGAGGCCGAGATGGGCGGATCACGAGGTCAGAAGATCGAGACCATCCTGGCTAACACGGTGAAACCCCGTCTCTACTAAAAAATACAAAAAAATAGCCGGGCGAGGTGGCGGGCGCCTGTAGTCCCAGCTACTTGGGAGGCTGAGGCAGGAGAATGGCGTAAACCTGGGAGGCGGAGCTTGCAGTGAGCTGAGATCCAGCCACTGCACTCCAGCCTGGGTGACAGAGTGAGACTCCGTCTCAAAAAAAAAAAAAAAAAAAAGCCAGGCATGGTGGCTCATGCCTGTAA
>NW_022291976.1:347231-395650 GCF_002776525.5 Piliocolobus tephrosceles
AAAAAGCCAGGCATGGTGGCTCATGCCTGTAATCCCAGCACTTTGGGAGGCTGAGGTGGGCAGATCATTTGAGGTTGGGAGTTCAAGACCTGCCTGACCAACATGAAGAAACCCCGTCTCTACTAAAAATACAAAATTAGCTAGACACGGTAGCACATGGCTATAATCCCAACTACTCGGGAGGCTGAGGCAGAAGAATCGCTTGAACCTGGGAGGCGGAGGTTGCAGTGAGCTGAGATCACGCCATTGCACTCCTGCCTGGGCAACAAGAACAAAATTCTGTCTCAAAACAAACAAACAAAAAAAGTCCAATGGCTGAAAGAATGGAATCAAGAGTATTAATTACTACAAGAGACTTTCCTTTGAGACCAGAGAGAAGAACGTGAATTGTAATGCTTAACCATTCTAAGTAGGAAGACCTTACTTTAATACTGCAAACTTTCATGGATTTCTACCTACTGTGCCCGAGAGTTTTTCAGTCTTTAGAGTTAAGCATGTGGCGCATATAAATTTATTGATTCCTTATCAGAGCATGTCTATGTTATTATGGTGAAGAGGAGGGGGTTACAGGGAAGCACTTAGCTGAGGGCCTTAATCTTCATGAAATAAGAAAGCAAGGTAGAGGCTGTCAACAGGAAAGTTAGAAGCTCACAGAGAGTTTATAATGACTTAACCGTAAGTGATTTTCATATGCAAAGTAAAACTTGTAATTATAATGGGCACTTACACACAAAAATGTGAAGATTACCAAAGAAGTGTATAGAAGGAAAGGCATCTACTATCCTGCCCAGAAATTTTCATAACTCTACTATACCTACAGAAGTTGCATAAGTCATAAATTATTAATATAGTTACCAATGAGCTAATGAAAACAAGGATTATTTAGTAGCAAGTATGATTACAGTTCAATTTTAAACTTTTTATATTTAAAACTTTGTATAGTTTTCCATCTGCATAAAACACCAACCCTAATAGCTACTTATCTATACAAAATTTCATTCTATTTTCTTTCAATGAAGACACTGACATGACATTCCATTGCTTAAAATTTATTTTTAGATTCTAATCTTTTGGCTAATTCCATTAACAATTCAAATTGAGTACATAATGATTGATCAACTATGTCCAAGACACAAGTGTGGCTCACATATAGCTCGAGGGCCCATCTATCATAACATTTTGATCACAAAAAGGCAGCCATAGCTGATTATTTATTCAATACATCACCCTATAGAGATTTTAAAAGTCACAGAGCTGAAAAACTATATGGTGACTACCATAGGGTAGAGGAGTCAGAAGCGGCTTCGTTCTTTAAATAACGAAATTAATATTGATCAGTGTGCACGGAATAAAAATGAGACAATAACCACACCAAACCTGGCAGTCGCCAGATTTGTGTGTCTTTGAAGCTAAGGGGGCCACATAGGCCAGATGATTACTATTGACAGCTCACCAGCTGAGCTCAGAGAATAGGCAGCATCTGTACACAGCCCACTCTTGAGAACCAGAATTTACAGTCATTTTTGTCTGGCAGGGACCAGAGAACATGGCACGGATAAACCGGGAAAAGTCTGACAGAAACAGGGTTGTTGGGGGTGAAAGGAGCCTTCAGGACTGCAATACCGGAAGGGATAAGACAACCGCTAGCGGATTAACATCCCGCCCCAGACCCCGGAGAGAAAAGAAACTATGGGGGTTGAAGAGAAAGGGGTCGTCCTTACCTTGTCATCCTCGCATCTCTTCCCCAGGCCCTCTCTGGCCTGCAGCCGGCTGTTGAGGCGGCCGTAGTCGGCCTCCTTCTGGTCAATCTGTTTCTTGTGCGTGTCCACCAATAGCAAGAGGTCCGAATTGCGCTTTTCCAGCCGCCCGCGGGCCACTTCGGTGCGCTGGACCTGGCCCTGCAGCTCGGCCACCTCCTCTTGAAGCAGGACGTGGCGGGAGGAGATGCTCCAGTAGTTGAAGGCGAGGACGACGATCACCACCAGTAGCACCACCAGCACGAGAGAGGGCAGGCGGCCAGCCCGCCGGTTGGCCCCGAAACCCACCATGGGGCCAAATCGGGCTGTATCCTAGGGGCCTCGCCGCAGATACCTGCAGGCAGAAGCCCAGGCCACTGCTGGAGTTACCCGGGGGACACGGCCCCAGGGCCGGCCGAGGGAGGAGGAGGGCTTATCCGTCGGCGGCAAGCCGGAGAAGGGGGCGGGGCCGCAAGCCGCAGGTCCCTCCCCGCCCCCTTCCTCAAATCAGGCCAAAACGCGTTCCGGAGGCTTTGAACCCGACCCTGCACCTGCCCAAGGGAACCGGGAAAACCCAGCTGCCCGCGTCGCGAACCCAACACCTCACGGTTGGGAGGCGGGGAAAAAACCGGAAGGGGGCGGATTTACTCTGGCCCCACCCACTGGCTGGGGCCGAGTCTTCTAGGGGACCATTTCCGAGTTTCCGCCGACACCCCCTCTTGTCGCGAGAATGTTGCTTCCTCTCGTCTCCCTGCAGTCCTCTCTCGCGAGATTTTTCTCTGTCACGTAGGTTGTTGTGTTAATTTTGGCGGTCTCAGCTGTCTCAGGTACCTGGGTCGGAGTCCTTTCTGTTCTTACCTACTGGATTCCCTTGATTCAAAGTCTAGGGAGTTCCTGCCCTACACTGGCCCTCGCGAAAATATTTGTCTTTGAGGACGTCTGGGGCTGCGACCGCGGAATAGAAAAAAATAGTAGGTGAGCTGCAGCCAAAAAGGGGCAACTAGAAAGGTTTTGTACTTGCTTCTGTAGAAGGGGAATTTCTCTTTTCTGCTAATGATGTGGAAAGAAAAAACAAAAAGACCGTAAAATAGCGATGCCCTAAACATAATGGAGAAAAGCGGGAGAAACCAAGCTTTAGGACTGAAAGGGGTGGTGCCAGTCTCGTTTCCAAGGTTACTGCTTTCGCGAACCGAAAGAATTTCAGAATGTGGCGAGCTCCAGTTTTTAAACGCACAGCTGCTTTTGCCTCAACTGGGCTTCAAAACAGAAAGTCCAGAAGCTGCCTTCGATGAGTCGTAACTAATGCACTGTTACTGACAGCGAACACATTCTGGGTTAGAAATAATAGCTCTAACAAATTGTTCTGCGCACCTAGTCTCATCTTCTCAACAACGCAGTTTTACAGTTGAAGAATCCAAGACACAAAGATGTTTGGGAACTTTCTCATATCTGGTTTTAAATAGGCTTGAATCCAGATCATTGGGCTCTAAACACCATTGCTCTCTGCATATAGCAGGCTGTTTATATGTTGTGTGAATTTCAGTAATGCAAAAAAAAAAAAAAAAAAAAAAAGCCCCCGCCTCTTTTGTTTTTTCTGTATAATTCTTTTGTCCGTGCATAGAAAAATAAAAAGTTACTGGCTCTAACCTGTTTAAGGAGAGGATGAGGTTGCCTTATTTTTCAGACCTCAGGTTGAAGAACTTCCATGAGTATATAACCTCAAGAACGGAAAAACCTTTTTTTTTTTTTTTCAAATCAGTATTTTTATTCAAATCAGAGAGAGAGATGATTTTGAGGCAGGAAGACTTGTCATCTTTGAATAATTATTCTGTGCTTCCTATCCTCAAAAATTATTTCCCTAAGTCCCGTAGTAGCGTAGAAAATTATTGCACCTTCA
Organism: Piliocolobus tephrosceles; assembly: GCF_002776525.5. Classification (NCBI taxonomy): domain Eukaryota; kingdom Metazoa; phylum Chordata; class Mammalia; order Primates; family Cercopithecidae; genus Piliocolobus; species Piliocolobus tephrosceles. The sequence goes on from NW_022291976.1 coordinate 350,865, forward strand.
AAGAACAATACTCTCTCAGATGCAGTACAGAAAAACAGCACCAAAATTATTAATACTTGGTTCACACCAGACGTGAGCTCTGGCTTCATAAGATCTAAGAAATCCCCTCCACTCTCAGATGACAAAGCAGACTTTGGCAAAAGGAAGCAAAGCAAAAATGGGAAATCATTAATTATAATGAGCCTTCCCATCTGTGCTTTCCTCAGCTCATATTGGCCTTGCTCTGCTCAACCAGCAACAGAAAATTATTCTAGGCCAGCCGCGCGGTGGCTCACGCCTGTAGCCCCAGCTACTGGGGAGGCTGAGGCAGGAGAATCACTTGAGTCGGTGAGGCAGAGGTTGCAGTGAGCCGAGATCGTGCCTTTGCACCCCGTCTTGGGCAACAGAGTAAGAAGTAAGACTCGTCTGAAAAGAAAGAAAATTGTTCTATAAAGTGATGTTAACTACTTAAGATTTACTGTTTCCACGAGTGTTTTCATTTTTACATAGGCAAATCTAAAAGTATAAATATTGTACAAAACACACATACATTTTTTCAATAGATGTGTAATAGAACTATTGGGAACCATTATTCCATTTTACAGATACAGAGGTAACTTGCTGAAAGTCTTTTATGTAGTAAATGGCAGAGATGACCAATCCTCTTTCCACTCTTCCCTAGAGGATTTTTTTTCCATTTTGATGGTTGTCTCATCAAGGTGTTCCTCCTACTGAATACAATCCAGATATTAAGACAGTGTTTAAATGCCCTCCCATAGGTAGTTCTGAGTTAGGCATTAAACAAATTAAGGTAAAAGTCAATTCCTTAAACCAGGTAATGGAAGTTAACCTCAACAGTGATGTCCTGTTGATAGTATGTATTGGTGATACAATATGATGATTGTAGCACTCTGTGTGGTCTTCACAAAGACTCATAACCCTGGTCTACTCATGAGAAAAACATCAGACAAATCTCAGTTGAAGGACATTCTGAAAAATACTTGACCAGTATTCCTCGAACTTGTCAAGGTCATCAAAAACAAGGAAAATTGGAAAATCTTTCATGGCCAAAAGAAGCTTAAGGAGACGTGATCATTAAATGTATCCTGGATGGGATCCTAGAACATGAAAAGGATATTAGGTAAAAACTAAGGAAATCTGAATAAAGTATGCATGTTAGTTAATAATAATATATCAGTACTGGTTCATTAATTGTGACAAATGCACCATACTAACGTAGGGGAAACTGGGTGTGGGATATATGGGAACTCTACTATTTTCACAATTTTTCTGTAGATCTAAAGCTTCTAAAACTTATTTTTTAAAAGTCCATTCCTGTCTTTTAGGAGATGTTATCAAGTATAGACATAAATGTCATATAACTGTAAAGGCAGTGTAATCATACATAAATAATGTTTCTTGTGGTTTTTCTTGTTTTATTTTGTTTTTTAAAAGATAGGGTCTTGCTCTGTCACCCAGTCTGGAGTGCAGTGGCTCAATCTCAGATCTCAGCTCACTGCAGTCTTGACCTCCCCAATTCAAATGATCCTCCTGCCTCAGTCCCCTAAGTAGCTAGGACTACAGGTGCACACCACCATGCCCAGCTAATTTTTGTACTTTTTTGTTCACACAGGGTTTTGCCATGTTGCCTGGGCTGATTTTGAACTCCTGAGTTCAGGTGATCCTCCTGCCTGGGCCTCCCAAAGTGCTGGGATTAAGGCATAAGCCACCATGCCCAGCCAATCATAGACAAATAATGGGGTTTTTTCTTTCTTTCTTTCTTTTTTTGTGGTGAGACGGAGTCTCACTCTCGCCCAGGCTGGAGTACAGTGGCGTGATCGCACCTCACTGCAACCTCCGCGTCCTGGGTTCAAGCAATTTTCCTGCTTCAGACTCCCAAGTAGCTGGGATTACAGGCGCATGCCACCATGCCCAGTTAATTTTTTGTATTTTTTGTTTTGTTTTGTTTTTTGAGACAGAGTCTCACTTATCGCCCAGGCTGGAGTGCAGTGGCACGATCTTGGCTCACTGCAAGCTCCGCCTCCCGGGTTCACGCCATTCTCCTGTCTCAGCATCCCGAGTAGCTGGGACTACATACAGGGGACCACCACCACGCCTGGCTAATTTTTTGTATTTTTAGTAGGGACGGGGTTTCACCATGTTAGCCAGGATGGTCTCAATCTCTTGACCTCGTGATCCGCCCGCCTCAGCCTCCCAAAGTGTTGGGAATACAAGCATGAGCCACCGCACCTGGCCATAATTTTTTTTCTTAAGCTAGTTTAAGTTAGGTTTTTTCATTAGCAATAGAAGAAATCTTGCCTACCTATCTGTGTATTTCTTATTTCTATGAGCTGCCACCGTCTCTAACCTAGTCCTACCAAGTGTCCTAAATATTGAGGAATAAACTATAAAATAATCAATTTTTCTGCCCAATTCCAGCATGCCAAAATTTTTATGGGTCAAAATATACTGAAGACAATATATGTGAAATTGTGTTGTGGGCTTAAGAAAAGGGGTCAGAAAGATTATGTAAGAGAAGTAAATGACATAATTTTTGCCTTTATTTATTTATTTATTTTTGAGACAAGTGTCACTCTGTCGCCAGGCTGGTGTGCAGTGGTGTAGTCTCGGCTCACTGCAACCTCCACCTCCTGGGCTCAGGTGATTCTCCTGCTTCAGCCTCCTGAGTAGCTGGGACTACAGGTGTGTGCCCCCATGCCCAGCTAATTTTTGTATTTTTGGTAGATATGGGGATTCACCATGTTGGCCAGGATGGTCTCAATCTCTTGACCTCGTGATCTGCCCTCGGCCTCCCAAAGTGCTGGGATTACAGGCGTGAGCCACCTTGCCCGGCCAATTTTTGCCTTTAAAGATGACTTCATCCAAACACAAAATTCCTACACCTGCTACCCTATAACAGATGCTTACCCCCCAACAAAATCTTTATAATTATTTAATGTATTTATTCATGAGACAGGGTCTCACTCTGTCACCCAGGCTTGAGTGCACTGGTGTGATCACAGCTCACCACAACCTCCACCTCCCAGGCTCAAATGATCCTTCCACGTCATCCTCCTGAGTAGCTGGGACGCCTGCCCCACCCCCCCACCAATTAAACCTTAAAACATTGGATGTTGGCCGGGTGCGGGGGTTCACACCTGTAATCCCAGCACTTTGGGAGGCCGAGGCAGGTGGGTCACGAGGTCAGGAGTTCGAGACCAGCCAGGTCAGCATGGTGAAACCCCGTCTCTACTAAAAATACAAAAATCAGTTGGGCATGGTGGCAGGCGCCTGTTATCCCAGCTACTCAGGAGGCTGAGGCAGGAGAATCGCTTGAACCCAGGAGGCAGAGCTTTCAGTGAGCCGAGATAGTGCCACTGCACTCCAACCTGGGTGACAGAGCAAGACTCCGTCTCGGAAACAAACAAACAATGCCTGGATTGGTGCATTTAAAAAAGATTAGAAAAATATATCCGGACTTATTGATAAAGCAAACTGTAGGCGATTTATATTTCAGCCACAGGCACAGGAAGGGAGTATGATGTCATGCACGAGTAGTGGATGCTGTGGTGTGCCACCCAGATCCCTCTTCAGGAATGAGTGAGATATTCCCCCAGCTGCCGGGAGTGCTGTCAGCAGACACCTCTCAGTGATCAGCCAGCCACCTTCAGAATTGCCTCAACTAAAGAAGGCTGTCTCATAAAGGGAATACCCCAGTCCCCCATCCAGTACTGGTCAACAGAACACATGTGTTATTTCCCTATGACAAATCCATTTCCTATAGTTGTGTAGCATGAGGCAATATACTGTAAGAGTAAAGTGGGCTCTGGAGTAAGAATTCATGGGCTGAAAGTCATCTCTTCACTCTTACTAATTTTGTAACATCAGGCAAGGTACTTAACCTTAGTTTTCTCATTTCCAAAATGGCAAATCAGTTAGGATTAAGTTTGGTGCCATGTAACAGGAAAATAAATAAATAAACAAGATAGGATTTTCTTCTATCACACATAAATCCAGAAACAGGCCATTCAGGACTGACAACGGCAGGCTCCTTTGAGTTCACTGCTCAGTCATCCCTACAGTGTTGCCCTCATGTTCACTTCCAGCCATGACATTCTTGATGCAGGAAGCAGAAAAGGCCAGGCATGGTGTCTCATGCTTGGAATCCCAGCACTTTGGGAGGCTGAGACAGGAGGATTGCTTGAGCTCAGGAGTTTGAGACCAGCCTGGGCAACATAGTAAGACCTGTCTCTACAAAAAAAAAATTAAAAGCAGGGATGGTGGTACACACCTGTAGTTCAAGTTGTTTGGGAGACTGAAGCAGGAGGACTGCCCAGCCTGGGCCACAGAGCAAGATGCTGTCTCAAAAAACAAAAAGGGCCAGGCACGGTGGCTCACGCCTATAATTCCAGCACTTTGGGAGGCCGAGGCAGGCGGATCACAAGGTCAAGAGATGGAGACGATCCTGGCCAGCATGGTGAAACCCTGTCTGTACTAAAAATACAAAAATTGGCTGGGCATGGTGGCACACACCTGTAGTCCCAGCTACTCAGGAGACTGAGGCAGGAGAATCTCTTGAACCCAGGAGGTGGGAGGTTGCAGTGAACCAAGATTGAGCCATTGCACTCCAGCCTGGTGACAAAGCAAGACTGTCTCAAAAAAAAAAAAAGGAGGAAGGGTATACCCTCCCCCAACTTTTAAGAAGACTTCTCCAAATACACATTTCTACTCATATTTCATTGACCTGAATTTAGTCACAGAGTTATCTTAGACATTAAGGAGGCAAGGAAATACAGTGCTACAGCAGAGCAGCAGTGTACCCAGTTGAAAATTCAGATCTTTAGTAAAGGAAAAGAGAAGAAAAGGTACAAAGAGACAACCCAAAACCAAAAAACAACTCTGAAATCTATGAGGATAATAATAAAGCCCTTCTCATATGGTTGTTGTATTAATTAAGTTAATAAGTGTACAGTGTTTAGAACTGGCACTTATCAAATATTCAGTAAATGTTGCTACTGCTGCTACCATTACAGCAGTGGTTCTCAATTTGCAGGAAGACATAAATGTTCAGTATATGTTCACTAACTTTTGTCCATGTACAGAAAAATTAATGTCTACAAAATGTCATTACTTTTTAAAAGAGTTTGAAATTGTGTTGAATAAATTTTTACTTAAAATTGAGCTGGTTATGGTGGCTCATGCCTGTGATAGCAGCACTTTGGAGCACCAAGGCAGGAGGATCACTTGAGGCCAGGAGTTCAAGACTGGTCTGGGCAACATAGCAAGACCCACATCTCTGCAAACAAATTATTAAAATCAGCCAGGTAGGGTAGCACATGCCTGTAGTCCCAGCTACTTGGGAGGCTGAGGCTGGTGGATCTCTTGAGTCCAGGAGTTCGAGGCTGCAGTAAGCCATAACCACACTATTGCACTCCAGCTTGGGTAACAGGGCAAGATCCTGTCTCAAAATAAATAAGTAGCAGGGCAAAGTGGCTCATGCCTGTAATCTCAACACTTTTGGAAGCCGAGGTGGGAGGAGCACTTAAGGCAGGGAATTGGAGACCAGTCTAAGCAACATAGCAAGACCCCGTCTCTCTACAAAACAGTTAAAAGATTAGCTGAGTGTGGTGGTGTGTGGCTGTACCCCCAGTTACTTGGAGGCTGAATTAGGAGGATCCCTTGAGCCCAGGAGTTCGAGGCTGCAGTGAGCCGTGATCAAGCCACTGCACTTTAGCTTAAGAGACAGAGCAAGACCCTGTCTCTAAAAAAAAACTAAGTAAAATTACTAGTGAATCCACTTTAACTTTTTTCATTATGTATTTTTAAAATCAGTAGATACTGGCTGCGCGCAGTGGCTCATGCCTGTAATCCCAGCACTTTGGGAGGCTGAGGCAGGTGGACCACCTGAGGTCAGGAGTTTGAGACCAGCCTGGTCAACATGGTGAAACCCCATCTCTACTAAAAATACAAAACTTAGCCGGGCGTGGTAGTGAGCACCTTTAATCCCAGCTACTCGGGAGGCTGAGGCAGGAGAATTGCTTGAACATGGGAGGCAGAGGTTGCAGTAAACTGAGATTGCACCATCGCGCTCCAGCCTGGGCAACAAGAGCAAAACTTCATCTCAAAAAAAAAAAAAAAGAAAAAATCAATAGATACTAAATTTACAGTTACTATCATGTGATAATGTTTACAGTTTTTGACATTAAAAAAGAAGTTTGAGCTGGGCGCGGTGGCTCATGCCTGTAATCCCAGCACTTTGGGAGGCCGAGGCAGGCGGATCATGAGGTAAAGAGATCAAGATCATCCTGGCTAACATGGTGAAACCCCATCTCTACTCAAAATAGAAAAAATTAGCTGGGCGTGGTAGTGCATGCCTGTAGTCACAGCTACTTAGGAGGCTGAGGCAGGAGAATTGCTTGAACCAGGGAGGCGGAGGTTGCAGTGAGCCGAGATCATGCCACTGCACGCTGGCCCAGGGACAGAGTGAGACTCTGTCTCAAACAAAAAAAAAAGTTTGTAGAATCAAAAGATTAAGTCCAGAGCATTGTCACTGCGTGTAGTCCCAGCTACTTGGGAGCCTGAGGCAGAAGGATGGCCAGAGCCCAGGGGTTGAACACTGCAGTGCTCTATGATCGTGACTGTGATTAACCACTGCACTCCAGCCTGGGCAACATAGTGACACGCATCTCTAAAAAAATAAAATGTTGGAGACCGGGTGCGGTGACTCACGCCTGTAATCCCAGCACTTTGGGAGGCCGAGGCGGGCGGATCACCTGAGGTCCGGAATTCGAGACCAGCCTGACCAACATGGTGAAACCCCGTCTCTACTAAAAATACAAAATTAGCGGCTGGGCGCGGTGGCTCATGCCTGTAAGTCCGGCACTTTGGGAGGCCTGACTAACACGGGGAAACCCCATCTGTGCTAAGAATATTTTAAAAATTAGCCAGGCGTATTGGTGGGTGCCTGTAGTCCCAGCTACTGGGGAGGCTGAGGCAGGAGAATGGCGTGAACCCGAGAGGCGGAGCTTGCAGTGAGCCGAAATCGCGCCACTGCACTCCAGCCTGGGCGACAGCGAGACTCCCGTCTTGGGGGAAAAAAAAATTAGCCGGGCATGGTGGGGCATGCCTGTAATCCCAGCTATTTGGGAGGCCGAGGCAGGAGAATCGCTTGAACCTAGGAGACGGAGGTTGCGGTGAGCCGAGATCGCACCATTGCACTCCAGCCTGGGCAACAAGAGTGAAACTCTGTCTCAAACAAAACAAAACAAAACAAAAAAAAAGTGGTTCTATAGGCCAGAGATTACCAACTTTTTTTTTTTTTTGAAACGGAGCCTCATTCTGTCGCCAAGGCTGGAGTCCAGTGGTGCGATCTCGGCTGGGAGTAGCTGGGACTACAGGCGCCCACCACCACGCCCGGCTAATTTTTTCGTATTTTTGGTAGAGATGGGGTTTCACCGTGTTAGTCAGGATGGTCTCGATCTCCTGACCTCGTGATCCGCCCTCCTCGACCTTCAAAGTGCTGGGATTACAGGCGTTAGCCACCAGACCCGGCCAGGACCACATTTTTTATAAGACTATAACCCCACATCTACCAGCGTCCATAACCTTATTTTTCCTTCCTATCACTTATGCCCTAGCTCTAGGATAATCCTGTTTCCCAGCATATATTATGTCTTTGGCCCTTTGGAATGCTTCTCTGACTTTCTTCTTTCACTGGCAGATATTCAAGAATTTATTTATTCTTAATAAAAATGATACAAATTTCTCATATAGGTGCACAATTGAAACTATACTATTAATATAATATGAAGTTGTAACAGTAATTTTTTGGTTGGCTTTTTTTGAAACAGGGTCTCACTCTGTCACTCAGGCTGGACTGCAGTGGTGCAGTCATAGCTCACTTCAGCCTCGAACTTGTAGACTCAAGCAACCTCCTGCCTCAGCCTCCCAAGCTAATTTATAAACAATTTTTTTTTTTTTTTGTAAAGACAGGATCTCACTATATTGCCCAAGCTGGTCTTGAACTCCTGGCCATAAGCAATCCTCCTGTCTCAGCCTATGAAAGTGCTGGGATTACAGATGTAAACCACTGTGTCCAGCTGAGTAATGCTTTCCAGTGAAATTTTTAAAAATTTATCATCATGGCATTGTTATTGGAAGCCTGCTTTGTTCAAGTATTTATATCACGGTGCATGCATTAAGTAATTAACAAATTAATTAATTACTCAAATATTTACTGTGTGCCTACCGTATGACAATCTATAGTGTCGTAGGTGAGAGGAAGTGCGGGTGATACAGCAGAAATAGAAAGGTCCTCCTGAAGCTTCCGGTCTCTTCCTCCTTTACCAGTGCCCAACCAGGGGAACACTGTGTTCAGTTTCCTCCTTGAAAACATTTTCCAACACCTCTCATGCCCTGCTGCTCCCAACTGATAGAAGTGACCACTATCTTACTGTGCCTGCATGATGTCCTCTAGTTTTCTATTGTAGCAGTTTATTTTGCTGACTCTATAGTAAACTTTTGGTAATTTATTTTTATTTTTTTATTTTTTATTGTTTTAGATGGAGTCATGCTCTGTCACCCAGGCTGGAGTGCAGTGGCACAATCTCAACTCACTGCAACTTCTGCCTCCTGGGTTCAAGCAATTCTCTTGCCTCAGCCTCCTGAGTAGCTGGGACTACAGGCACGCACCACCATGCCCAACTAATTGTTTGTATTTTTAATAGAGAAGGGGTTTTACCACGTTGGCCATGATGGTCTCGATCTCCTGACCTCGTGATCCACCAGCCTTGGCCTCCCACAGTGCTGGGATTACAGGCGTGAGCCACCGCGCCCAGCCAGTAGATGTTTTTCTGCAGGACCTCATTACAAGATAGTATGAGGTAGGCTGTAATTTTGTTTTGACACCACACTATTAGGCCTTTTTCCCCCCTTCTCCAGCGTCTGTTCACTTCTTTCTTTTCCATTTATCTGAAACTTTTTTTATGAGACAGTGTCTCACTTTGTCACCCAGGCTGGAGATCAGTGACACAATCATGGCTCACGGCAGCCTCGATCTCCCTGGCTCAAGCTATATTCCTGCTTCAGCCTTCCAAGTAGGTGGGGACTACAGACGCACACAACCACAACCGGCTAATTTTTAAATTTTTTGTAGAGATGATATCTTTCTATGTTGCCCAGGCTGGTCTCAAACTCCTGGGCTCAAGCAGTCCTCCCTCCTTGGCCTCCCAAAGCGTTGGGATTTACAGGTGTGAGCCATCATGCCCAGCCTAAAACATTTTTAAAATACTCTCTTATTAATTTCTTTCTTTTTTTCTTTATATCCTTGAATTATGGAATTTTAGAACAGGAAGGGAATTTAGAGATTACCTAGTCTAAAACTCCCATTTAATAGATGAAGATAAAAATCCAGAGAAGTATTGTGATTCAAAATTATTCTATTTGGCCGGGCGCGGTGTCTCACACCTGTAATCCCAGCACTTTGGGAGGCTGAGGCAGGTGGATCACGAGGTCAAGAGATCGAGACCATCCTGGCCAACATGGTGAAACCCTGTCTCTACTAAAAATACAAAAATTAGCTGGGCGTGGTGGTACATGCCTGTAGTCCCAGCTACTCAGGAGCCTGAGGCAGGAGAATCGCTTGAACCCAAGAGGCAAAGGTGGGCTGAGATTGTGCCACTGCAGTCCAGCCTGGTGACAGAGCAAGACTCGGTCTCAAAAAAAAAAATTCTATTCTACCAGTCAAAGGCAGACATAGGACGAGAATACAAGCTTTCTTCAAGATCCAGCATAAATCCTCCCCCACTGAGAGTTTCTTCCAAATTCCAGTTCAACTCACATATTTTTCATCTGAATTTTGCATTTGTTGTCTACATCATTGCATATATTATCTACATTTATTGTCTGCATCATTTTGGCAATAACCATAGAGTATAATACTGCCTTGCATTATTACTCAAGTCTTTCACATTGGTTTGACTTGACTCTCCAGTTAGCTGTAAACTCCAGAAAGCATGGATTTGTCACTTTTATTTTCTCTGTTAGCAGTTAGCGATATTAAGCAGATATATATTGAGTGAATTAATGGGCACATAGTAGGGATTCAAATATTTTTTGACTGATTAGTCATCACTTCTCACCTATCTTTTCAAAATATAGTGGTTCTTGTTCCTTAACATTTGCTTCTATTTCCACTGTAATTTTAAAAAACCACACTTAGATTCTTGGCAAGCAATGAAAAGATGGTCATGCCTCTGCACAGTCTGCTGCAATGTATTTTTTCTACACTTGGCAGAAAACCCAAGGTTTCTGCCCTATTTTTTGTTCTCTGCACTGCAGTTCATCTAATCTTCCAGCTCATGGTGGCTTTCTCTGCTAGACATTGTTCTGAAGAGTGACCCAATTAAATATGGCCCCATTGATGCAGTGGGACTTTATGTGGGACTAGTTTCATATGATCACCTTGTAATTTTCCAAACCTTTATTTATGTACTTTTTTTTTTCCCATTCCTCAGTACCTGCTGCACATGCTAGTGTGGCATCACAATAAATCCTCCTGTGCTGACTTTCAGGCAGAAGACACAGCTGTGAGCAGAGCTGGTCATATGTCATCTACTGCTCTTTAAGCAGATCCTCAGGTGTATCCATTGTCTGAGCTTTAAGTAGAAGCTAAAAGCTTTTTTAACCTACATAGTTTGTCACTGAATCTGTTAGTTTCAGCATGTTGTTTGTGTTGTTTTCAGCAGTGCAATTCCTGATATCTATCAAGTGAACACCATGATGGATTGAACTCACTTCATGCTCCTGTTCAGTTGCTATGTTTTGATTTGCCAGTATCCCAGAGAAGCAGCCCGTTGTATCCAATGCCAGAACAGAAGCCAGGGATTGCAAAAGACCATATTTTGTAGCAGGGTGATGTAGTAACTTTGAAATACTGATCCTTATTAACATATTGGTGTGCACAATGCTTTCTTTTGGCATCTGAGCATTGATGGGATTATTTTATTTTATTTATTTATTATTATTTTATGTTATGTTATGTTATTTTATTTTATTTTATTTCATTTTATTTATTTTTTTGAGACGGAGTCTCGCTCTGTCACCCAGGCTGGAGCGCAGTGGCCGGATCTCAGCTCACTGCAAGCTCCGCCTCCCGGGTTTAGGCCATTCTCCTGCCTCAGCCTCCCAAGTAGCTGGGACTACAGGTGCCCGCCACCTCGCCCGGCTAGTTTTTTGTATATGTTTTTTTTTTTTAGTAGAGATGGGGTTTCACCATGTTAGCAAGGATGGTCTCGATCTCCTGACCTCGTGATCCACCCGTCTCGGCCTCCCAAAGTGCTGGGATTACAGGCTTGAGCCACCGCTCCCGGCCGATGGGATTATTTTAAATCCATATTAAAAATTACTCCAAAGCAGGCAGACTGCTGGAACCCAGGAGACCAGCCTGAGCAACACAGTAAAACCCATCTCTACAAAAATTAGCTGGACGTGATGACCCATGCCTATGTTCCCAGCTACTTGGGAGGTTGAGGTGGGAGGATCATTTGAGAAAGAGGATGAGGCTGCAGTGAGCCATGATCACACCACTATACTCCAGCTTTGGCAATGGGAGTGAGACCATGTCTCAAAAAATGAAAATAAAACAAATTACTGATATTTAACTGGGCACAGTGTTCATGCCCGTAATCCCAACACTTTGGGAGCTTGAGGCAGGAGGACTACTTGAGGCCAGGAGTTCAAGACTAGCCTGGGCAACACAGTGAGACCCCATCTCTATTAAAAAAAATTTCTTTGGCCAGGCATGGTGGCTCACACCTGTAGTCCCAGCACTTTGGGAGTCCAAGGTGGGCAGATCATGAGGTCAGGAAATCAAGACCATTTTGGCCAACATGGTGAAACCCCATCTCTACTAAAATACAAAAAATTAGCCGGGCGTGGTGGTGCATGCCTGTAATCCCAGCTACTTGGGAGGCTGAGGCAGGGAAATCTCTTGAACTGGGAGGCAGAGGTTGCAGTGAGCTGAGATTGCACCACTGCACTTCAGCCTGGCAACAGAGCAAGACTCCATCTAAAAACAAACAAACAAACAAAAACCAAAAACAAACAAAAAACAAAAAAAAAACTTTGGGAGGCCAAGGCGAGTGGATCACCTGAGGTCAGGAGTTCAAGACCACCCTGACCAACATGGTGAAACCCCATCTCAAAATGCAAAAAAAATTAGCTGGGCGTGGTGGCGGGCACCTGCAGTCCCAGCTACTCGGGCAGCTGAGGCAGGAGAATTGCTTGAACCCAGGAGGTGGAGGTCGTAGTAAGCTGAGATCACACTGTTGCACTCCAGCCTGGACGACAAGCAAAAAACTCTGTCTCAAAAAAAAAAAAAAAAATTTACCATTCTAGCATAGAGCTTTCCAGAATTTTTTCTTTTTCCTTTTTTTTTTTTTTTTTTTTTGATAGAGTCTTGCTTTGTTGCCCAGGCTTGAGTTCAGTGGCTCAATCACAACTCACTGTAACTTCGGACTCCTGGGCTCAAGCCATCCTCAGTCTCCCAAGTAGCTGAGATTACAGGTGCATGTCCCCATGCCCAGGTAATTTTTATTTTTGTAGAGATGGGGATCTCACTATATTACCAAGGCTGATCTTGAACTTCTGGCGTCAAGTGATCCTCCCTCCTCGGCCTCCAAAAGCACTAGGATTACAGGCATGAGTCACCACTCCCAGGCCCATAAATGCATTTTTAATGCATATCAAAAGTACTATGTGTATTGTTTTGTGACCTACTTTTTCACTTAACAATATCTTGCAGGCAACTTTCCATGTAATAAATTTATTACTACATATCCATTTTTGGTTAATGCATAGAACGATGTACTATATACTTTATTTAACGAATCTCCTATAGATGATCACTAAGTATTTTAGGTAGCTTCTTCTGGTCGCCCAGAACAAAGACTTCCCTCAAGACACTGTATTTTTATTTTATTATTATTGTTTTTAGACAGAGTCTCACTGTCACCCAGGCTGGAGTGCAGTGGCACAATCTTGGCTCACTGCAACCTCTACCTCCTGAGTTCAAATGATTCTCATGCTTCAGCCTCCCAAGTAGCTGAGATGCATGCTACCACACCCAGCTAATTTTTGTATTTTTAGTAGAGACAGGGTTTCGCCATGTTGGCCAGGCTGGTTTCGAACTCCTGACTTCAGGTGATCCACCCACCTTGGCCTCCTAAAATGCTGGGATTATAGGCATAAGCCACCATTCCCGGCTGGCAAGATTCTTTAAAAATGTAAGAAAGACTCATTCAGATTTCCTCAAGGAACAGGAGGGTGCATTAAAGGATGTTTAGTCCATAGATCAAAACTGGAACAGAAGTCCATCTTTCAGGACAAAGCTCTATAAACCAACTATTCTTTACAACACTTCTTTTTCTTTTCCAGACTCAGCCTTGCTCTGTTGTCCAGGCTGGAATGCAGTGGTGTGATCTCAGCTCACTGCAACCTCCACCTCCTGGGTTCAAGCCATTTTCCTGCCTCAGCCTCCCCAGTAGCTGGGATTACAGGCACCTGCCACCACGCCCAGCTAAGTTTTGTATTTTTAGTAGAGATAGGGTTTCACCATGTTAGTCAAACTGGTCATGAACTCCTGACTTCAGGTGATCTGCCTGCCTCAGCCTCCCAAAGTTCTGGGATTATAGGCATGAGCCACTGTGCCCAGACTCTTTCTGACACTTCCGTCTCTCCTCTTTTCTTCATGTCTCCCTAATTTTCTCTTCTTCTTCAGAGTTTTTGCTTCCTCTCAACTTCCACTTGTTCAGAGCTTTGACTTGGCTTGCTCTAGTCTCTTATATGTGACATTCTTTTGGTTTCCGTCCCATATTCTCAGTCAGAAGTTCAGATATTTTTGTCCTATATCCAGAGGATGATCTTCTGCACTCCATTTGAGATCCCCTGGTGTAGAAGTGAAATAAGTAGCAAGAAATGGAGGTGAAGACATAAGTGGGGGCCAGATCATAGAAAGCTCATATTAAAGAGTCTGGACTTTTACCCAAGAGTAAGAGAAAACCACTAAAAGGTTTTAGAAATATTTATGATTTAGAAAGACTTTTCTAGCTAAGTGTTATTGTGCCTGCAAGTCTGTAGATGGCAGGAAGGCTACTTGAGAGACTGTTGCAACAATTCAGATGAGAAGCACTAGAGTCCAGGAAACATCCCAGAAACAGTTTTTAACTTCGACAATTGTATCAGTGCTGGGGGCATTCCCTGAAACAGGAACTCTGGAGAAAGGATGAGCTTACAAGTCGTTTCTATAAGGAAGAAGGTTTTCCAGTTGAAAGAAAAATTACACATTACTTCACTAAGTCCTTGAAGATCTTCATCTGACAACCTCAGACCTTTCCTACTCTCAAATTCTATTCAAGAGCTGTTTGGGTTGTGGTTGTCTTCTTCTTCTTTTTTTTTTCTTTTTGGGTGGCGAGGCGGGGTCTGGCTCTGTCACCCTGGCTGGAGTGCAGTGACCAGATCTCTGCTCACTGCAAGCTCCGCCTCCCGGGTTTACGCCATTCTCCTGCCTCAGCCTCCCAAGTAGCTGGGACTACAGGCGACTGCCACCTCGCCCGGCTAGTTCTTTGTATTTTTTAGTAGAGATGGGGTTTCACCATGTTAGCCAGGATGGTCTCGATCTCCTGACCTCGTGATCCGCCCGTCTCGGCCTCCCAAAGTGCTGGGATTACAGGCTTGAGCCACCGCGCCCGGCCAGGGTTGTGGTTGTCTTAAGTCTTAAACCATGGAGCTAATTTTTACTCCTCTAGCTTTATCCTTTGTCATAATGAAATACATTTTCTTGACTGAATAACATGTCATGCCTTTTACCTCCTCCTGCCAATGTGTGACAGATATGTAAGAAAAAAATACTAAAAAATTTTTTTTGATAATCCGTTCACAAGGTGTGATCTTTCCCTGTGTTCCCCCCACCACCCCACTTTTTGTTCTTTCTCTTTCTCCTCCTCTTCTTCCCTCTGGGAAGTGGTTTTGAAGGAACAGTCATCTGTCTAGACTGTTTTTTATTTCTAGAAAATATTAGGTGGATGACTGATGCTTCAGAAAGACAGATTCTACAGAAAAAGGAAACAAGATTGCTGGTGTTTAGTCAACTAGCTTTACAACAAGACACAAACAATTCCCTTGGTCTAGTAGTAGAACAATAGGTATGGGCCTGGAAAGTTTCATTCATCATGCCTGATGTTCCTCACATCTGGACCTGCCTTATATTTTTCAAGATGAACTTATCCTAGCAAGACTGACGGCCAACTCTCCTGAGCATTCTCGAAGCTGAAGCAGAATACCTCTCTCCACTGTCTTTCCTCCTGTTCCTCTCCCACTTGAAGATAATTGTTGGGAAATTAAGTCTAGGAATTTACTACCTTGAAACATTACTTTTTAAAATATATGTCTTAGCTATAGTATTATTTATCTATAACTTTGGCTAAAGTAGTAAGACCTGATCCATCTCACCTAAATCTATTGAAATTTGTTCTCCCAAAACCCTATCAAAGGATTTACAACTTCTGTCTCTTACTTAGGACTCCTTTAACTATTGTGTATATATCTTAGAGTTTTTCTAAATGGATACATGGAAACACCATTTCCCTGGAGTGGAGGCTCATAAAAATGATGGTATAGGACAGGTGCAGTGGCTTATGCCTGTAATCCCAACAGTTTGGGAGATCAAGGTAGGTGGGTCACTGAGGCCAGGAGTTCAAGACCATTCTAGGCAATACAGAGAGACCCTGTCTCTACAAAAAAAGTTTATTTTTAGTTAGCTGGGCCTGGTGACACATGCCTATAGCTCTAGCTATTGGGGAGGCAGAGGCAGGAGGATTCCTTGAGCCCAGGAGTTTGAGGCTGCAGTGATCCATGATTTGCTGATGCACTCCAGCCTGGGCAACAGAGTGAGGACCTGACTCTAAAAAAAAAATAATTAATTAATTTTACAAAATTTATGGTATAGGAAGTTGGGTCCATGAACAAACCATTTTGGGAAGCACTTCATTCTCTACTTTCCTCTTGAAGATTCATAAATTACATTATGATATTAAAAGCTCTGACAAGTTTTATAAAAAATAAACCTATTAACTTTTTAAACAGCTTCACTGAGGTATAATTTTTTTTTCTTTTTTTTTAGATGGAGTCTCACTCTTGCCCAGGCTGGAGTGCAGTGACGCGATCTTGGCTCACTGCAAGCCCCAGCTCCTGGATTCATGCCATTCTCCTGCCTCAGCCTCCCACGTAGCTGGGACTACAGGTGCCTGCCACCACACTCAGCTAAATTTTTTGTATTTTTAGTAGAGACAGGATTTCACCATGTTAGCCAGGATGGTTTTGATCTCCTGACCTTGTGATCTGCCCACCTTAGCCTTCCAAATTTCTGGGATTACAGGTGTGAGCCACAGCACCCAGCCACTGAGGTATAACTTACATACCATAATGTTCACCCATTTAAAGTGTATAATTCAATGATTTTTTGTATAGTTAGAGCTGTGCAACCATTACTACTATCTAATTCCAGATTATTTCCATTATACCAAAAAGAAATCTATAAGCAGTCAGTCTCCATTCTTCCTCCCCCTAGGTCTAGGCCTACTTTTTGACTCTATGGATTTACCAGTTCTGGACATTTCATATAAATGGTATCATATTATATGTGGTCTTTTGTGATCGGATTATTTCACTTAGCATAATGTGTTTGAGCTTCATCCATGTTTTTAGGATGTATCAATACTTCATTACCCTTTTATTTGTTTTTTTTGGGTTTTTTTTTTTTTTTTTTTTTGAGACAGAGTCTCACTCTGTCGACCAGGCTGGAGTGCAGTGGCCGGATCTCAGCTCACTGCAAGCTCCACGTCCCGGGTTTAGGCCATTCTCCTGCCTCAGCCTCCCGAGTAGCTGGGACTACAGGCGCCCACCACCTCACCCAGCTAGTTTTTTGTATATTTTTTAGTAGAGACGGGGTTTCACCGTGTTAGCCAGGATGGTCTCGATCTCCTGACCTCGTGATCCGCCCGTCTCGGCCTCCCAGAGTGCTGGGATTATAGGCTTGAGCCACCGCGCCCGGCCTTTTTTTTTTTTTTTTTTTTTTTGAGACAGAGTCTTGTTCTGTCACCCAGGCTGGAGTGCAATGACGTGATCTTGGCTCACTGCAACCTCCACTTCCCAAGTTCAAGCAATTCTCTTGCCCCAGCCTCCTGAGTAGTTGGGATTACAGGTGCCCGCCACCACGCCAGGCTAATTTTGTTTTTGTTTTTGTTTTTTTGTATTTTTAGTAGAGACGGTGTTTCACTGTGTTCGCCAGGATGGTCTCAATCTCCTGATCTCATGATCCACCAGCCTCGGCCTCCCAAAATGCTGGAATTACAGACGTGAGCCACCACACTCACGTCTGCCAATGCGTGTCTTTTCAAAGAATGTATTACTTTCGACTTGTGCACAAGTCATGGCCTTTATTTTCTTTTTCTTTTTCTTTTTCTTTTTTTTTTTTTTTTGAGACGGAGTCTCGCTCTGTCGCCCAGGCTGGAGTGCAGTGGCCGGATCTCAGCTCACTGCAAGCTCCGCCTCCCGGGTTTACGCCATTCTCCTGCCTCAGCCTCCCAAGTAGCCGGGACTGCAGGCGCCCGCCAACTCGCCCGGCTAGTTTTTTGTATTTTTTAGTAGAGACGGGGTTTCGCCGTGTTAGCTAGGTTGGTCTCGATCTCCTGACCTCGCGATCCACCCGTCTCGGCCTCCCAAAGTGCTGGGATTACAGGCTTGAGCCACCGCGCCCGGCCCATGGCCTTTATTTTCTAGCTCTGCAAAGTACTGTTGTTAACCCAGCACTTATATACATGCTTATCACTTTTATTATCTGTTTTAATAATAGAGATCACAGAAAAGTGAAATGCAATGCAAAACAAATCCCAGCCCAGTTTGCAAAGACTAAGCATTGGTAAGAGGCCAAGTGAGCTGCTAGTCTCTCATTTAACCTTATGTTCCTAGTGCAACAAGCAGCAGCAGTTCTGTATCACAGTGATGTTATAGAACCTGTAGCCAGTCTAGGCCCTGGGATTCATGTTCCCTACATATCTGATTGTATCTAGTTTGCAATGTAGAGGAAATGTCTATAAGTGTAAGTTGTTATGGAAACATAGAGAAAGAAATACTTAATTCCTTCTTGGAGGTACCAGGGGGATTGAAGTTCAGGGAAGGTTTGTAGTTCATTCAGGGAAGGTTGCCCATTTGATCTGAGTTTTGAGTAAGGAGAGAATGTTTGTAGGTATATAAGGGGGGACAGGCACATCAAGGTGAGGATACATCATGAAGAAACAGGAAACATTGCTGTGAAAGTTTAGAGAATGGAGCCGGGCGCGGTGGCTCAAGCCTGTAATCCCAGCACTTTGGGAGGCCGAGACGGGCGGATCACGAGGTCAGGAGATCGAGACCATCCTGGCTAACACGGTGAAACCCCGTCTCTACTAAAAAATACAAAAAAACTAGCCAGGCGAGGTGGCGGGCGCCTATAGTCCCAGCTACTCGGGAGGCTGAGGCAGGAGAATGGCGTAAACCCGGGAGGCGGAGCTTGCAGTGAGCTGAGATCCAGCCACTGCACTCCAGCCTGGGCGACAGAACGAGACTCCGTCTCAAAAAAAAAAAAAAAAGCCAATTTTCAAATAAGTTATTAAAATAATGTAAATGTATATCTATTCTATTGTGTAGAGCTAGTATATCTTATATCCTAAGAACAGGCGTTGTTGTTCCTCAATCACTTCTCAATGACTTCTTTTGATAATTTTACTCACATTAATCTGCATTCATTTTCTTCCCATTAGGCATTTTTCTCTAAGAATTACTATAATTTACAAAAGGTACTGGCAGTCTCTGATAAAAATATCCGTGTACAGTCATTCACGTGTTCTGGGAGCTGAAAACTGAGCTGTAAGCAGGATATCTAGATGTTGGCATGTCCTTCAAGGAACTCCATGAACCTGGGCAAGTTGCTCAACTTGTTTTGACCTCAACATTTTTCATGGGTAAAACAAGATGATCTCTAAGATCTCTTCTACTATAATGATCCTTTCAGATGGTGAATTGTGAACTAAGCAGCCTAATGTCCTATCTGGATAGGAGATTTGTCTTACATGCCTGGAACAAGACAGAAATTAAAATATTTATGTCCTAAGAAAGGGTCTCTCAGGTAGAGACCCTTAGACAATGATGAGGCAAGGCAAATAACCTCACACTTAAGTACATGATAAACTGCTGCCCGTGCTAATCTGTCATTAAAGTTTGGTTAAATTAGAATCAGAAATTTGTAGACATGAGCAGTGCTATTTTGTTGTTGTTGTTTTGAGGCAGAATCTTGCTCTGTCACCCAGGCTGGAGTGCAGTGGTGCAATCACAGCTCACTGCAGCCTCGATCTCCTGGGCTCCAGTGATCCTCTCACCTCAGCCTCTGAAGTACCTGGGACTAAAGGTGTGCACCGCCATGCCCAGTTAATGTTTTTTAAAAAAATTTTAGAGATAGGGTCTCGATATGTTGCCGAGGCTAGTCTTGAACCCTTGGCCTCAAGTGATACTCCTGCCTTGGCCTCCCAAAATAGTGGGATTACAGGATTACAATTGTAGTGGGATTACCACAATTGGCCACCATGCTTTTTTAAAAATTGTAGTAAAAGGCCGGGCACAGTGGCTCATGCCTGTAATTCCAGCACTTTGGGAGGCCAAGGTGGGCGGATCACTAGGTCAGGAGTTCAAGAGCAGCCTGGCCAACATGGTGAAATCCTGTCTTGACTACAAATACAAAAATTAGCTGGGCATGGTGGCATGCGCCTGTAATCCCAGCTACTCAGGAGGCTGAGGCAGGAGAATTGCTTGAATCCAGGAGGCAGAGGCTGCAGTGAGCCCAGACTGTAACACTGCACCCTAGCCTGGGCAACAGCGAGACTCAGTCTCAAAAAAATTTTTTAAAAATTGTCGTAAAATATACAGAACATGAGTTTTACCATTTTTAAGTGTACAATTCAGTTGTATTATGTACATTAACAATATTGGGTAATCATTATCACTAACTATAAATGCTATGCTTTTGTGTTTTGTTTTTCCTCCCTTAGTTTCCTTAGATAATATTTTAAATAAGTCTTCTCCCTCAGCTCAATGAAAAGAAAAGAAACTTTTTTGGCTGGGTGCAGTGGCTCACGCCTGTAATCCCAGCATTTTTGGAGGCCGAGGAGGGCGGATCATGAGGTCAAGAGATCAAGACCATTCTGGCTAACATGGTGAAACCCCGTCTCTACTAAAAAATACAAAAAAATTAGCCAGGCGTGGTGGCGAGTGCCTGTAGTCCCAGCTACTCAGGAGGCCGAGGCAGGAGAATGGCGTGAACCCAGGAGGCGGAGCTTGCAGTGAGCCAAGATCGCACCACTGCACTCCAGCCTGGGCGACAGAGTGAGACTCCATCTCAAAAAAAAAGAAAAGAAACTTTTTCATATCACCATTACAGTGGTTCTTTTTCTTTTTCTTTCTCTCTCTTTTTTTTTTTTTTTAAAGAGATAGGAGTCTCACTATGTTGCCCAAGCTGGATTCAAACTCCTGTACCTATGCAATCCCCCAACCTGAGCCTCCAGAGTAGCTGGACTATGGCATGTGCCACTGCATCAGGCTACAGTGGTTCTTAACTTGGAGATCCTTTTCCCCCTCAGGGGACATTTGGCAATGTCTGGATACTACTGATATCTAGTGGGTATAGGGTAGCAATGTTGCTAAACATCCTACAATGTACAAAACAGTTGCCCCCTTGCCCCCCGCCCAGCAAAGAATTATCTAGCCCCAAATGTCATTAATGCTGCTTTTGTGAATCCTTCCTCTTTCAGAATCAATCTGGGGCTCTATGCCTCTCACTCTCAGCAATGGAGAGGCATGGTAGTAATAAGATTGGAAAAGTTCTGAAACCCAAGGAAATACAGCAAGACTCAGGCAGATAAAGAGAAGAAACCACATAAAGATGAATTGTGAACATTAACTCCTTTTCTCCTAGTGATCCCCTCATTGTGTTGCTCTCTAATTCTATGTTAGTGGTCATTTTATAACTGTTCCTGTAGTACAATATTTTTCAACAGCATGACCACAATGGTAAAAGGACAGGACCAAGATGCAAGAGGCTCAAACAGTGAAAGGCAGTGTTTAATTACTGCTTCCTTTGGAATGAGTTCTTTCTAAGAAACAGTCTCCTCTTGAAATTTGACTTCTATTGTACCTTGATCATTGGCATCTGACCCTCAATTTCCTGGATATGCTAGTAATATGTCTGGTCCTGACTGTGACTTGTTTGCAATCTTTTTCCAAGAGGAATTAGTTTGGTTAGTAGTCTCAGTGGAACTCCCTATCAGAAAAAAAAAAAAAAGCAGTAATTCCTCTTATAATTTCACTCTTGGCCAGATGTGGTGCCTCACGCCTGTAATCCCAGGACTTTGGGAGGCCAAGGCGGGAAGATTGCTTGATCTCAGGAGACCAGCCTGGGCAACATGGCAAAATCCTGTCTCTACTAAAAATACAAAAATTAGCTGGGCGTGGTGGTGTATGACTGTGGTCCCAGCTACTTGGGAGGCAGAGGTGGAAGGATCACTTGAGCCCCGAGTGGAGTTTTTTGTTTGTTTTGGTAGTTTTTTTTTTGTTTTTTTGTTTTTACATGCATGAGCCACCACGCCTGGCCAATTAGACCAGTTTTTAAATTTCAAGACTTTGACTACTCATTTTAAGACTATAAGTCGGCTGGGCGCGGTGACTCAAGCCTGTAATCCCAGCACTTTGGGAGGCCAAGACGGGCGGATAACAAGGTCAGGAGATCGAGACCATCCTGGCTAATATGGTGAAACCCCGTCTCTACTGAAAAATACAAAAAACTAGCCGGGCAAGGTGGCGGGCGCCTGTAGTCCCAGCTACTCGGGAGGCTGAGGCAGGAGAATGGCGTAAACCCCGGGGGCAGAGCTTGCAGTGAGCTGAGATCTGGCCACTGCACTCCAGCCTGGGCGACAGAGCGAGACTCCATCTCAAAAAAAAAAAAAAAAAAAAAAAGACTATAAGTCATTTTGACCCAGACCTATGTTAGAAATGAGCTGAATTGTCCTAAGACCTAAACATGGGGAAATGGCCAGGTTGTGAAGTTCCGTATTTAATGTTTCATGAAGTCTCAAATGATTGCTACTAAGAGAGGATCCTAACTTTTGATCCAATGAGAAATAATTTGCTCATAGAATGAGGAACAGAGGTAACAGAGTGGGGAGGTTCCCGGGATGCAGCCTGCCTTTCCTCCCTCCCCTCCCAACAAAAGAACAGAGGTAACTACACCGGCACCTCCCAAATTGTGCTCCATGGGACAATAATGCCTAGAAAGTCAGCAAGTGTTAAGACAAAAATAGGGGGGAGGTTAAAACCAGGATGCAAACTAATTATTAGGTTCCCTAAGTGAAAATGTCAGTGCTCCAAGAAGTAGACCTCAATTAGAATGCTTTTTCAACATGGTTTCCTTATTTTTCACTCAAGGTAACATTCAGTAATTGCTGAGTATTTCCCGCACTGGCTTATCAGCCATCTGCTCCTGGTAATCTTGCTCCTAGAATTTTGTCGAAGTTCCAACCAGAATCAGAGATTGACCCTGCCCTTCTCAGTAAGACCTGACCTGATTTCTGCTCCCTGCTCCCCAGGTTATCTGCCTTCTTCTCGTTTAATCAAGAAGATTGATAGGCCGGGCGTGGTGGCTCACACCTGTAATCCCAGAACTTGGGGAGGCTGAGGCAGGCAAATTACTTGAGCTCACGAGTGAGACCAGACTGCGCAATGTCTATTAAAAATACAAAAACTTAGCTGGGCGTGGTGGCAGATGCCTGTAGTCTCACCTACTTGGGTGGCAGAGATGGGAGGATTACTTGAACTGGGAGGCGGAGGTTGCAATGAGCCGAGATTGAGCTGCTGCTGCACTGCAGCCTGGGCAACAGAGCCAGACCCCATCTCAAAAAAATAACAAAAAGCACAAGATTGATAGTGAAGACATCCAATTATAAATTATAACTTTTTCCTTCTCATTTGGAGCACTAAAAGGTAAGCATCTTCTCATCTCCACTAGAAGTATTATAAAGTGATAAGCATTTTTGTAATATGGTAGTGTATTTGATATGCTCTTTCCTTTCCTCTGATATAATTTATTTGCTTTATTTTGTGGAAAAAGAACAACTTAAGGTTTACCTAATACATTATTTTCCCAGTGACTGCTTAGCTCTCCAAGTGATAGTTAATGATGTTCACATATTCACAGAAATGTGGCCACAGTCTCACCCTGCTATTCAACACCTACGAAGTTAATAGATTTCCTTATACATGAATATTCATGGCAGCATTATTCGTAATAGCCAAAAGGTGGAAATAAATTAAATGTTTTCTAACTGAATACTTAACAAAATGTGGCATATCTATATATTGGAATATTATTTGGCAATAAAGAATAATGCGGCCTGGATTTCATATTATTAAAGTCAATGTTGGCCAGGCGCAGTGGCTCACGCCTGTAATCTCAGCACTTTGGGAGGGCAAGGAGAGCGGATCACAAGGTCAGGAGTTTGAGACCAGCCTGGCCAACATAGTGCAACCCTGTATCTACTAAAAATACAAAAAAAAAAAAAAATTTGCCAGGCGTAGTGGCAGGCTTTTGTAATCCCAGCTACTCAAGAGGCTGAGGCAGGAGAGTCACTTGAATACAGGAGATGGAGGTTGCAGTTAGCCTAGCTCACGCTACTGCACTCCAGCCTGGGTGACAGAGCAAGACTCCATCTCAAAAAAAAAAAAAATCAATCAATCAATGTTAATAAGGTTTTAAAAATTATTTTTTTGGAAAGTAAACGCTTGGAAGCTTAAAGTCCAGAAATGATAACAGTAGTGGAAAAGCTCCAGAGTGTGAAGTTAAAGGGCCACAAGAAGGGTTCAGGCTTGTTATTGTTCATTTTGATCAACCAATCTGTTATTTTATTATTTGAGATGAAGTCTCGCTCTGTCTCCCAGGCTGCAGTGCAATGGTGCGATCTTGGCTCACTGCAACCTCTGCCTCTTGGGTTCAAGCGATTCTCCTGCCTCAGCTGTCTGAGTAGCTGGGATTACAGGTGCGTGCAACAATGCCCAGCTAATTTTTGTATTTTGAGTAGAGATGGGGTTTCATCATGCTGGCCAGGCTGGTCTCAAACTCCTGACCTTGTGATCCTCCCTCCTCGGCCTCCAAAAGTGCTGGGATTACAGGCGTGACCCACTGTATCCAGTCCCAATCTGTTACTTTTTTTATTTTTATTTTTTTGAGATGGAGTCTTGCTCTGTCCCCTAGGCTGGAGCAGAATGGTACGATCTCGGCTCACTGCAAGCTCTGCCTCCTGGGTTCATGCCATTCTCCTGCCTCGGCCTCTCGAGTAGCTGAAACTACAGGCACTTGCCACCACGCCTGGCTAATATTTTGTATTTTTAGTAGAGATGGGGTTTCACCATGTTAGCCGGGATGGTCTCGATCTCTTGACCTCTTGGTCTGCCCGCCTTGACCTCCCAAAGTGCTGGGAGTACATGCGTGAGCCACTGCGCCTGGCCCCCAATCTGTTGTTTTTAAGCCACAATAACAAAAACATCTTTATTGCTGCCATTACTGAAAAAAGAGCTTTATTATTTTTTTTATATCTCAATTATTCCCATTGAGACCATCAACTTTTAAATGCAATTTTTAGATAACGCGATTTTTTTTTTTTTTTTTAGACAGAGTCTCACTCTGTCTTGCCCAGGCTGGAGTGCAGTGGCGTGATCTTGGCTCACGGCAACCTCTGCCACCTGGGTTCAAGTGATTCTTCTGCCTCAGCCTCCCTAGTAGCTGGGATTACAGTAGCCTGCCACTGTGCCTGGCTAATTTTTGTAGTTTTAGTAGAGACAGGGTTTCACCATCTTGGCCAGGCTGGTCTTGAACTCCTGACGTCATGATCCACCCGCCTCATCCTCCCAAAGTGCTGGGATTTACAGGCATGAGCCACTGCGCCCAGCCAATAATGTCATGTTTTAAACCCAAGTAATGCAAATAACACAACAGTGCCTTTATTTGCTGCTTATTGAATTCTACCTTGTAATACTGTATGTCTCAGATTGTAAGCTCATTGAAGACAGGAACCATACCATTCATCTTTATATTTCATTTCTCCCTTGGCTTCAGAAAAAGAGTACCATGCCTAACACATAGGCACTGTATACTTTTTTTTCTCAGTGTAATTGAATGGGAATTTTAAAATTATGATCTTTTTCAAAACTTTTTTGTTGTGAACTATAATTCTCAGTCAGAAAGGCAGAAAAGAGCACAATACAAAAATGTATAGCTCAATGAATTATCCACAAAGCAAACATCCATGTAGCTATTACTCAGCTCAATAAAAACATTACCAGCAACCCTCTCTCAATCACTATCCCCTTTGTTCTCCCAAAGGTAACTATTATCTTGACTTTTGTAAACACATAAACTTAAACACTGTAAGTTAGTCTTGCCTGGTTTTTAAAACTTACTACAAATGGAATAACACTGAACAGGAGAAGAAAACCTTGAAATATTCAGAGCTGAATGATTAAGGTGAGTAGTTTTTAGATGCCTGCCCCCACCATCTTCTCTCCCTCCCTACATGCCCCAGAAAAAGTAAACCCTAATTCCTTAGTTCTCTAAACCTTCTCATCCAAGAGACAGTTACCCTAGAGCAGCCGCCTGCTGGAGCATCCCGCCCAACACACTGCAGTGCGAGGAGCTGCCCTGCTGCTACTGACTCCAGTTGACAGGGATCCATCAGGAAACTCCGTCCAAGGACACTAATTGAGCATGTGTTCTTTTGTATCTAAGATTCACCCATAATGAATCCATAATGTTGTATATAGATTTGTACCTAAAATTCATCCATAGTCATCCATAATGGTGTACATAGATTTAGCCTGCTCATTTCCAGTGCTGTATGTCATTCCATTGTATGAATACATCACACTACATATTTACTCATTATTTTTTTTTAGATGGAGCCTCGCTCTGTCGACCCAGGCTGGAGTGCAGTGGCATGATCTTGGCTCACTGCAAACTCCACCTCCTGGGTTCATGTCATTCTTCTGCCTCAGCCTCCCGAGTAGCTGGTACTACAGGCTCCTGCCACCACGCCCGGCTAATTTTTTGTATTTTTAGTAGAGACAGGGTTTCACCATGTTAGCCAGGATGGTCTTGGTCTCCTGACCTCGTGATCTGCCCACCTCGGCCTCACAAAGTGCTGGGATTACAGGCATGAGCCACTGCGCCTGGCCTCATATTTACTCATTCTACTGTCGATGCCATATTTGGGTTATTTCCAGTTTGGAACGATTACAAATAGCACCTCCATGAACATTTATATATATGCTCTTGACATATATGTGTTCACTTTTGTACTGGGTACGTGAGGGTGGAATTGCTGGAATTGCTGGAATTGCTGGATCACTGAGTATGCTCCTTCAACCTTAGTAGACAAAGTCAGACTGTTGTTGTATCACTCCTGCCGGCAGTGTATTAGAGTTCCCAGTGCTTCACACCCTTGCCAACAGTTATTATTGTGAGTCTGTTTAATTTTAGCTTTTCTGGGGGATATACGGTATTATTCAATTGTGGGTTTTTGTTTGTTTGTTTTGTTTTGTTTTTTAGAGACAGAGTCTTGCTCTGTCACCCAGGTTGGAGTGCAGTAGCAGGATCACAGCTCACTGCAGCTTCAAACTCCTGGGCGGAAGTGAGCTTCCCACATCAGCCTCCCAAGTAACTGGCACTATAGGTACATGCCACCATACCTGGCTATTTTTTTTTTTTTCCCCTGTGGAGACAGAGTCTCACTATGTTGCCCAGGCTGGTCTTTTTTTGTTTTTAATTTTTATTTATTTATTTATTGTTTATTTTTAGAGATGGGTTTTCACCATGTTGCTCAGGCTGGTCTTGAACTCCTGGGCTGAAGCGACCCTTCAGCCTCGGCCTCCCACAGGGCTGGGATTATAGGCATGAGCCATCATGCTCAGCCCCAGTTGTGGTTTTAATTTACATTTTCCTGCTTACTAATGAGACTGGGCAATTTTCATATGTTTATTGGCTGTTTGATAGCCTCTTGTGAAATGCCTGTTCAAGTCTCTTGCCTGTTTTTCAATTGAGTTGTTCATCTTTTTGTTATTGATTTCCAGCAGTTCTTTATACAGTATACTCTGGATACAAGCCCTTTGTCAGTTATATATGTCGTAAATTTCCTCTCCTTTTTGTGGCTTGTCTTCTCATTCTCTAAATAGTCTTTTGAAGAAGAGAAATTCTTGATTATAACACAGTCAAATTCATCAACTTTTTAAACATGTTCCTTGTTTTAGAATGCTTTCCCTACACCAAGATCATACAGGTATTCTGTATCATCCTCTAGAAATTGTATTTTTTCCTTTCAAATTTAGATCTACATTCTACATTGGATTGTCTTTTATATATGATGTGAGTTAAAGGTTGTTTCTTTTTTTCTTCCCAAGATTCTTTTTCAAATATCATAGCATCATTTATTGAAAAGACTATTCTTTCTCCACTGCTCTGCAGCATGACCTTTGTTAAGAACCAAATGTTGATTAGTACATGAGCTATTTTATTCTGTTTATCTATCCTTGTACCAACATCACACTGTCTTAATTGCTATAGCTTTAGACCATGTCTTTATACCAAGAGAACAGGCGCTCCATTCCAGTTCTTCAGTTGGGTCTTGGCTATTTGTTACTTTGCATTTCTGTATAATTTTTTGAATTAACCTGTCAAGTGGCACTTTCATTTCTCTGTCCTAGTGCTGACTTTCAGCCGCTAAATTTCTGTGGGACTATAGTTATTTACAACTTTAACAACAATAGCACTTTGAAAGGACATGATATAGTAGGAAAAACATGGGCCATGCTATCAGACTTGAGTTCGAATTTATTCCTACCATTCCCTATTAGTGTGGGACGTAAGAATGGTAAAGTTTGTTTTTATCTATTTTGATCAATTTTTAGGCCACAATAATAGAAACATCTTTGTTGCTGAAATTAGGGAAGAAAAATAACTTTGTTATTGCAAATATGAGTATATCTTCTTCCCATTGAAACAACCACTTTTATAAGCAAAAGTTAATTAGCTTCCCTAAATTCAGACTTATTTGTAAAATGGGGATAAAAATAATTACTTTATGAGGAATGAACCTATGTAAATGTGCTTAGCACAGAAAAGGAACTTGATAATGGTGGTCCTTATATCTGTTCTCTCTTGGCTTGTCTAGCATGTTTTCATATACCCTTCTCAGTTGACTGGGAGCAATGGCAGGTCTGAGATGCTAGAAGTTTTTGCATAATAAGAGCCTAACTTTCAGAAATTCATATTATCTAAACTGTGAGAGATTAGGGGTACATTAGATACATATTATCTAAACTGGGAGAGATTGGGGTAAAAATTATGTATGTGAATACATTCTTTATAAATGTTTTATAAATTATGATGCACATTTTAAATTTCACCATTATTCTTCTCTTCTCCGTCCTCTAATATTGGTTATAAATCATACAGAGTCTAGGTTTTGTTTCTATAATACTCAATGCAATAAAAAGTCAGGCTTGTGACTGGATTGTTAACATTCAGCACTGCACGGGTTTGTTGGCATCATGATAAATATTTCTTAGTCCAGTTCAGAAATGTGTCAAAGCTATCATGACAATGCAGCAGACAATGTGTCAGTCAGCTCTCAGCCTCATTACCCACTTATCATAACTGTAACTTGTGCCTCATCTTTTTAACTTTAAACATTTGTACTCACCTAGAAACCAATTTAGAATGTTTTTCTTATTATCTTCTTACCCTGCCCCCAGAATATATATGAATATTTATTTATTTATTTTGAGATGAAGTTTGGCTCTTGTGGCCCAGGCTGGAGTGCAATGGGGTGATCTCAGCTCACTGCAACCTCTGCCTCCCGGATTCAAGTGATTCTCCTGTCTCAGCCTCCTGAGTAGCTGGGATTACAGGCGCCCGCCACCACGCCTGGCTTGCTATTTTTAGTAGAGGCAGGATTTCACCATGTTGGCCAGACTGGTCTCAAACTCCTGACCTCAGGTGATCCGCATGCCTTGACCTCCCAAAGTGCTGGGATTATAGGCGTGAGCCACCGAGCCTGACCCAGAATTTATATGTTTTTTTAACTCGCAAAATGCATATCGTATAATGTAAATCATAAAGTTATAATGAATACCCATGAATCTAACATCTGTCATCCAAACATGTGCTCTTTCTCTATTCCTGCTAACTGGCTTCTTATTTAAGGCTCTTTGAGAACTTGGCCTCTTTAATTTATATTATTGGCTTAATATTCACTTAAAATATCCTCAAACAGTACAGACAGCTGCATGCAGCTTCGATATGTGGTTATTTTGCAGCTCATTAATGCTATGAAATCTGTGAACATGTTTATTTAGTAAAATTGGCAAGCAGGGAGTTTTGTCTCCAATTCTATCTACACCTCTACAACTCTTGAACTCTAAGTGTCTGTGTATAACTGTGACTGCATATGGCCTCTTACACACACTCAGCAATGAATTCTTCTCTATGTATCTCTGTATCTCTTTCTTTCTCATTCTGTCTCTCACACACACATACATATTCAAACACACACAGAAAGAAAAGAATATAGAAAAAGAAAACATGAAAACAGCTCCCAATCTGATCCATCTACCATCTGTACTTTCCTATCCATCATTCTGCAAACTTGGGCAAAATGCTCTTTCTTGTATTCATTTTGCTCCCTATTCCCTTATTCATGCTGGTTTGGAGACAAAGTGGGTGTTCAAAAAGGCAGTCCGCTATTTTCTGCACCACGATTTCCCTTTTCAGTGACTCCATAGCTGCTGTCAGCTCACAGGAGCCATCATAGAGATGCTCTTTTATGGATATGAGGGGAACTCTGATTGAACACTTTGTGGAAGGTGCCCCACAGGGGAAGAGTGAATAGTCTGTCAGCCTATTCACTGTTTCTGCAATCCTGTCACCAGGTGGCAAAGGCAAAGTGCTCTGTCACATGGCCCAAAAGCTTATCAGGGAGGAAAAGACTCAAGGGTTTATAGCATCTGAGCTTATAGAACATGCTCATTTAATTCATGAGACGTTTCATTTTTTGTATTTTGCTCTTCAATTTTAGCAACACTTATGCCTTTATGGTTGTGATCTTTTGCGTCCCCCATCCTTTCTATAGATGCATATGTATATATCTGTGTGAATATGTATATATAAAATATATATCTATATAGCATAGTTCAGTTTAATAGGCATTTATTAAGTTATTATGTCTCATGCATCAAGGACACAAAGATGAATAAGATATGGATTCTGCTGGGCATGGTGGCTCCTGCCTATAACCCAGCTACTCAAGAGGCTGAGGTGGGAGAATCACTTGAAGCCAGGAGTTCAAAACCAGCCTGAGCAATAGAGCGAGATCCCGTATCTGTTTTTAAAAATGTGGATTCTGCTCTCGAGGAGCTTGCAGTCTACTGGTATTTATCTTTCCAAAGAGATGATTGTATACATATGGACCATATTTCAGTTTTACTACATAAAGTATTAAAACCTAATAGGACTTTCCAGAAGGCACAGATCAGCCATAGGAAGCAGACTTAATTTGTGTATCATTTACATACAATTTAAATTTGTTATTTTATTTTATTTATTTATTTTTGACAGAGTCTTGCTTGCTCTGTCACCCAGGCTAGAGTACAATGGCATGATCTCAGCTCACTGCAGCCTCCGCCTCTCGGATTCAAGCAGTTTTCCTCCTCAGCCTCCCAAGTAGCTGGGATTTCCTCCTCAGCCTCCCAAGTAGCTGGGATTACAGGTGCCCACTACCACACCCAGCTAATTTTTTGTATTTTTAGTAGAGACAGCATTTCACCATGTTGGCAAGACTGGTCTCGAACTCCTGACCTCGGGTGATCCACCTGCCTCAGCCTCCCAAAGTGCTGGGATTACAGGTGTGAGCCACCGCATCTGGCCGAATTTTTTTAATTTCTGAAATAATTTTAGGTTTACAGAAGAATTGCAAAGATAGAATAAAGAGTTCCTATATACTCTTGAACTCAAGGCCGGGCGCGGTGGCTCAAGCCTGTAATCCCAGCACTTTGGGAGGCCGAGACAGGCGGATCACGAGGTCAGGAGATCGAGACCATCCTGGCTAACACGGTGAAACCCCGTCTCTACTAAAAAATACAAAAAACTAGCCGGGCGAGGTGGCGGGCGCCTGTAGTCCCAGCTACTTGGGAGGCTGAGGCAGGAGAATGGCGTGAACCCGGGAGGCGGAGCTTGCAGTGAGCTGAGATCCGGCCACTGCACTCCAGCCTGGGCAACATAGTGAGACTCCGCCTCAAAAAAAAAAAAAAAAAAAAAAAAACTCTTGAACTCAGACGTTAACATCTTACCGAACCATAGTACCGTTATCAAAATTAGGAAATTGACATTGGTACAATACTATTAACTAAAAAATAGACTTTATTTGAATATCACCAATTTTTACTAATGCTCTTTTTCTGTCCCAGGATCTGATCTAGGATCCCACATTGCATTTAGTTGTCACATCTCCCTAGTTTCCTTCAATTTCTGACAGTTCCTCAGTCTTTCCTTGTCTTCAACTACCTTGACACTTTTGAATAGTAGCAATCAGGAATTTGGTAGAATTTTCCTCAATTTGGGCTGGTCTGGATGTTTTCTCATTATTAGATTAAGGTTATAAATTTGGTAGAAAAAATATCACAGAGGCAATGTGCCCTTCTCAATGCATCCTGTCAGAAGTACATGATGTTGACGTGTCTAATTACTGGTGTTAACTTCAATCATTTGGATAAGGTGGTATCTGCCAGGTTTCTCCCCTATAAGGTTACTATTTTTTCTTTGTAACTAACAAATATTTTTCAGAAGATATTTTGGGGCTATGCAAGTATCCAGTTTCTCCTTAAAACTTTACCCACTAATTTTTTGTTTTTTAAACCAACTTTTCTTTTCCTTTTTTTTTTTTTGAGGTGGAATCTTGCTCTGTCACCCAGGCTGGAGTACAGTGATGCAATCTCAGCTCACTGCAACCTCCGCCTCGCGGGTTCAAGCAGTTCTCCTGCCTCAGCCTCCCAAGTAGCTGGGACTACAGGTGTGTGTATTTTTAGTAGAGACAGGGTTTCACCATGTTGGCCAGGATGGTCTCGAGCTCTTGACCTCGTGATCTGCCCGCCTTGGCCTCCCAAAGTGCTGGGATTACAGGTGTGAGTCACTGCATCTGGCCTTTAAATGATCTTTTCTTTTCTTTTTTCATTTATCTTCTTTTCTTTCTCTTAGAGACAGGGTCTTGCTGTGTTACCCAATCTGGTCTTGAACTTCTGGTCTCAAGTGATTTTCTTGCCTTGGCCTCCCACAGTGCTAGGATTACAGGTATGAGCCACCACGCCCATCCTAATTAAACTTTTGTTTTAGGATAGTTTTAGATTTAGAGAAAAGTTGGCCTGGCCTAAATAAACTTTTCATTTTAGAATGGTTTTAGATTTATAGAAAGGTTGCAAAAATAGTACATTGTAGCCATTTTCCCCATTGTTAATATCTTCCATGTACATTTGTCACAACTATTAAACCAACATTGATAAACTCTGTACTTTATTTAGATTTCACTACATCCACTCATTTTAACATTCAATTGATCTTGCCTGTAGCAGTTACTATTGTGGTTTTCTTTCTTTTTTTTTGAGATGGAGTTTTCGCTCTTGTTGCCCAAGCCAGAGTGCAATGGTGCAACCTCAGCTCACTGCAGCCCCCGCCTCATGGGTTCTACCAATTCTCCTGCCTCAGCCTCATGAGTAGCTGGGATTACAGGCAGCCACCACCATGCCTGGCTAATTTTTGTATTTTTAGTAGAGACAGGGTTTCACCATGTTGGCCAGGCTGGTCTTGAACTCCTGACCTCAGGTGACCCACCTGCCTTGGCCTCCCAAAATGCTGGAATTACAGGCATGAACCACTGCACCCAGCCACTACTGTGGTTTTCTAACTGTAATTTTCTGTTTCCCTCATTTTCTCTACACCGTTAATTGGAATTCTTCTGCAAGGAACAATTGTTCCTTTTCTCCTATTTATTCATTTAGTCCTTTATCTATATCTGTATGGACTCATGGATATTTATTATATTCTTTGGCTTATAATATAATACTATCATTATGTATATATTTTTTAATAAGAGTTTAGCTGTGTTGCCCAGGCTGGAGTGCAGTGGTGCAATCTCAGCTTACTGCAACCTCTGCTTCCTGGGTTCAAGTGATTCTCATGCTTCAGCCTCCCCAGTAGCTGGAATTACAGGCATGTGCCACCATGCCTGGCTAATTTTTGTTGTTGTTGTTTTTTTTTTTCTAGTAGAGATGGGGTTTCTCCATGTTGACCAGGCTGGTCTCAAACTCCCGGCCTCAAGTGATTTGCCCACCTCGACCTCCCAAGGTGCTGGGATTACAGGCGTGAGCTGCCACCTTGCCCAGCCAATTATATGGTTTTGTTGATCAAATTATTCCAGCTTTTACTATTAGGAGCTTGTTCAGTTTAGCTTCTGTGTCCTTTTGACACACTTACATCTCTTTCTTTTCTTTTTAGATCATTTTTATAAGTCTACATAGACACTGTCATCTAGGAAGCTGTTTATTAATTAAATTCTTTAAATTAATTAAAATTATATTTTTATTTAATTTTCTTCCTCAGATGGCATTTTAACATTTTTTTTTCCTTATTCTTATTATCCAAACATTATAATTCTCCCAAATTACACTAAATGATGAAGGCATGACAAATATACCAACAAGGGGGAAAGGATGGGACTTAGGTGGACAGGGATTGTTTTTTGTTTTTTTTGTTTTTTTTGCACAAGTTACCTGACCTCTCTAAGTCTCAGTTTACTCATCTGTAAAATGGGTGATAATAGTAATAATATTTATATCACGGAGTCACAAAGATTAGATGATTAAGGTGTCATAAGATGGAAAACTATTTTGTTAACTATAAAATTTTGTATAAATGTAATAGTGTTATCTTTGTATCATAGCACAAGGGCACTGTATCCTATCCCTTTAATTATTTGGTAGTGGTTGTTAAGAAAATGTTTTTGTGATTACACAGAGAGGCTTATTTAAGGAATCACAATGAACAATTGAAATTGTACTAGCCGAAACACTGAGCCTGGAACTGGATTAATGTATTGACTCAGATGCGGCGTCATTTCTATAACTCCATTCATTCAGAAAACCCAAAAATTATGCTGGTAATAAGCATGACTCCTCTGTCTTTCAGACATAAAATGAAAGCTTTGTCTCTATTAAAATAAAAATGTGCCAGGATCAAATTATTTTTTTCTCCAAAGCCATGTAATGTTTCCTGAATCAACACAAACTATTATATAGAAGCAATTCAAGTTGAAGAGTCTGCTGATTTGCTCAGTGTCATCCTCCTGTTCATTAGTCAGGAGATTAATGGAGTACCCATTACATACAAAGAATACATGCTGCAAGCTCTACTTGGGAAGTAACAGATTTAGTACCAGCTCTTGAGGAGAATGATACCTACCCTATCATTTATGGAACCTGGAGCTAAAGAAAAAAATAATTTTAAAATGACCATCTCAGGCTGGGCGCCATGGCTCATGCCTATGATCCGAACACTTAGGAGGCAGAAGTTAGAGGATCGCTTGAGCCCGAGGAATTTGAGACCAGCCTGGGCAACATGGCAAAACCCTGTCTCCACAAAAAATACAACAATTAGCCAGGCATGGTGCTGTGCGCCTGTAGTCCCAGTTACTTGGGAGTCTGAGGTGGGAGGATTGCTTGAGACCAGGAGGCGGAGGTTGCAGTAACATGGACCACACTGCTACACTCCAGCCTGGGCAACAGGGTGAGACCCTACCTGAAAAAAAAAAAAAAGATTTTCTTGGCCAGGCATGGTGGCTCCCAGCAATTTGGGAGACCAAGGCAGGTAGATCACGAGGTCAGGAGATTGAGATACAGTGAAGCCCTGTCTCTACTAAAAATACACAAGAAAAAATTAGCCGGGCTTGGTGGCAGGCGCCTGTAGTCCCAGCTACTCGGGAGGCTGAGGCAGGAGAATCACTTGAACCCGGGAGGCGGAGGTTGCAGTGAACCAAGATTGTGCCATTGCATTCCAGCATGGGCGACAGAGCGAGAGACTGTCTCAAAAAAAAAAAAAAAAGAAAGAAAGAAAGAAAGAAAGAAAGAAAAGAAAAGAAAAGAAAAGAAAGAAAAGGAAAAAAAGACTTTCTCAAATCAAACTGGAATCTAAGATTTAAGTGAGTGTAATAATGTTTGGGAGGCTGAGGCGTGCAGATCACGAGGTCAGGAGATCAAGGCCATCCTGGCTAACATGGTGAAACCCTGTCTCTACTAAAAATACAAAAAACTAGCCAGGCCTGGTGGCGGGCACCTGTAGTCCCAGCTACTCGGGAGGCTGAGGCAGGAGAACGGCATGAACCTGGGAGACGGAGCTTGCAGTGAGCCGAGATCGTGCCACTGCACTCCAGCCTGGGTGACAGAGCGAGACTCCATCTCAAAAAAATAAAAATTAAATTAATAAATAAATAATATGAATACACGGCTAGGCATGGTGGCTCATGCCTGTAATCCCAGCACTTTGGGAGGCCGAGGCGGGTGGACCACAAGGTCAGGAGTTCAATACCAACCTGGCCAAGATGGTGAAACCCCGTTTCTACTAAAAACACAAAAGAATTAGCCGGGTGGGCACCTGTATTCCCAGCTACTGAGGAGGCTGAGGCAGAGAATTGCTTGAACCTACAAGGCAGAGGTTACAGTGAGATAAGATTGCACCACTGCACTATAGCCTGGGTGATAGAGTGAGACTCCGTCTCAAAAAAAAAAATTGTGAATACAGAGATATTTATGTAGGAGCCAGGAAATGACAGAGTGAATTGAAAACCAAGATCAACAGAGAAGTGGTTTTCCTCTTTTTTGAATGGCCTGTTTCCTTATTTCTCTGTCTCTTTCTTTTTGAGAGTCTGATGTCTCATTGTGTACCCAAACTTTAGTGTTTGACTTGTGGTGCAATGTTTGAAAGAAATTGGACATAGTATATCAGTAATCCTTTTAAAAAAATGTTTGTTAATGACAGACAGGGCCCCTTCATGGTTGAGCAAATTTAAACTAGCCCAATAATTTATCATCAAATTTTTTGTGTATAGTAAACTCAAAATTTGGGCTAACACAATGATACTACCTAAAACCTCCAGCTTCTGATTCTAGACTCTCTCTGGGCCCTCTTCCCTTCTCCATACAGTCTTGCAGTGGTATTAGGACACTTGATTTTAAAAGGATCTGTAATACTATCTAGAAAGCAAAGAATACAGACCAGGAACTCAAACTGATTTATCAGAGAAGGCCAGAGCTGCTTCTCTCTCTCTTGACTCAGTTCTGTTGTCACAGGCCTTGCCCCTAGTTTTTATTATTTTCAGCACAAACACTATATGATTTGATCAGCTTCTCAGATTGTCTGTAATTGTCATATATCTGTCTTAGAAAAGTGACCTGTAGGCTGGGTGCAGTGGCTCATGCTTATAATTCAAGCACTTTGGGAGGCTGAGGTGAGAGGATCTCTTGAGGCCAAGAGTTCAAGATCAGCCTGGGTAACAGGGAGATCCCATCTCTACAAAAAATACAAAACTTAGCTGGATATGGTGACACATGCTTGTAGTCCTAGCTACTTGGGAAGCTAAGACGGGAGGATCACTTAAGCCCAGGAGTTCAGGGCTGCCACTGCACTCTAGCCTGGGCAATAGAATGAGATCCTATCTCTAAAAATAGTTTTTTAAAAAGTGACCTATAGTTCACCCTTTCCTTAATTTCTATGGCTCTAGAACTGTAACCCGGCTGCACTATGACATTTCAGCACTAAGTGGAGCCAGATACTCAACTACCTTAAAATTTACAAATCAGCAGAAGAGTATGGCCTAGTTACCTGGAAAACCTGGCTTGGCCATTGTGTTTACAGATGGACGGAGCTGGAGTTATGTGGTACATCACATATATTTGAATGCCCAAGAATCAGGGAATAGATACCATAGAAATAATTATTTTAGTTAATTTCACATGGTTAAAGAAAACAGAACAAATAAACACAAACTAACAAAGTTGGGGTTTTCTTGGTGGAGGGGTTGTTTGTTTTTGAGACAGGGTCTCTCTCTGTTGTCCAGGCTGGAGTGCAATGATGCAATCTCAGCTCACTGCAACCTCCACCTGTGGCTCAAGCGATCCTCCCACCTCAGCCTCTTGAGTAGCTGGGACCACAGGTGCACGCCACCATGCCCAGCTAATTTTTGTATTTTTTGTAGAGACAAGATTTCACTATGTTACCCAGGCTAGTCTCAAACTCCTGAACTCAAGTGGTCTACTTGCCTCAGCCTCCTAAAGTGCTGGGACTACAGGTGTGAGCCACTGTGCCTGGCCCCAAATTACTTTCTATATCGTGATTCCCAACCCCTCTGCCCTTTGTTGCAAGCTTCTATAAGAAAGACATGTAGCCTCTGGTGGTTTGGATTCTGATCTGCAGATGAGAATGAGCCAATTTGGGAAAGAGCCCAGCCTAACAGAAGATTTGTGATAGCATTTGGGTGATGTTTTTGCAAGCAAATATGTGTTTGGCATGGGGACAGTTTTGCCCAGGGCAGAGTATTGAATTCTGAGAATAGGAGCCAGTTATGGTGTACATATGTGTAGAAGGCCGATGGAGGAGTTGACAGAGTCACAGATCATGGCAGTGGGGTAGAGGATGAGAAATTACTTAATAGTCAGGATCTATGCCGTAGGGAAAAATAAAAATAAATTACTTAATGGGGACAATATACATTACTTGGGTGGTGAATACCCTGAAAATTCTGACCATTACAAAGTCTACGCATGTACTGAAATTACACTCATACCCCATAAACTTATATAAATACATAAATGTTGGGGTTTTTTTGTTTTTGTTTTTGTTTTTTTTTGAGATGGAGTCTCACTCTGTCCACCTAGGCTGGAGTGCAGTGGCTCGATCTCAGCTCACTGCAACCTCCACCTCCCAGGTTCAAGCAATTCCCTGCCTCAGCCTCCCAATTAGCCGGGATTACAGGCATCTGCCATCACGCCTGGCTAATTTTTGTATTTTTAGTAGAGATGGTTTCACCATCTTGGCCAGGCTGGTCTTGAACTCCTAACTTTATGATCCACCCACCTTGGCCTCCCAAAGTGCTGGAATTACAGGCATGAGCCACCGCGCCCGGCCATAAATAAATAAATTTTTTCAAAAAAACAAAAAACAAAGAGTCACAGATCATTCTTACCTAGAAACTCAGCACAGACTGAGCAAACTGTTCAACTCTTGGGAGACCCTGAGATCCTGAGATGAGCTTCTGGCCTGGTATGGTGGCTCACGCCTGTAATCCCAGCACTTTGGGAGACCGAGGCAGGTCGATCACCCGAGATCAGGAGTTCGAGACCAGCCTGGCCAACATGGTGAAGCCCCGTCTCTACTAAAAGTAGAAAAATTAGCTGGGCATGGTGGCATGAACTTGTACTCCCAGTTACTGGAGAGACTCAGGCAGGAGAATTGTTTGAACTGGGGAGACAGAGATTGCAGTGAGCTGAGATCATGCCATTGCACTCCAGTCTGTGCGAGAGAGTGACTCTGTCCCAAAAAAAAAAAAAAAAAAAAAAAAGAGAGCGAGCAAGAGAGATGAGCTTCTTACAATTATTCCACTGCTTTCTGACTTATTTCCGTACGTGTGAAAAGTGATAAAAATGCTTATTTCTACTTCCACTTCTCTTTCAAAGCATATGTTGAGAGGGGGTTACAAAGTTTAAAATCGCTATTTTAAAGACTAACAAAACTGTACCTTGCAGGTAAGGAACTTGATGTGATATGCACCCTTAAACTCAAGTGCTACTGGAAGCCCAGTTCTGAGCTTGTTCTTATAGGATAACAGATGAACTGAATGGATAAATAAAGTACAGCTTGATGCCTTATAATCCTACTTTCTTTTATTTACTTCTTTATTCAATAAACACTTACAGGTGCTTACTCTATGTCAGGCACTGTGTTTGGCATTGGGAAGCCAGCAATGAAAGCCCTGCCCTCTTCCCACAAGAGCACGTGGTCTATGTGAGAATGATAAGAATGCTAGCGATTATAGGAGAGTGCAGTAGGTGCTATGATAGGGTGGGAGTGAGGTTTGTGGGGACACAGGGCAGAGTCTCAGACTGGGGCCAGAGAAGGCCTCAAAAGAGGGGGAATTTGAATAGAACCTGGGAGAATATGAAGAGATAAATAAGTGGAAAAGCTCAGTGGCATCAAACAGCATACTTGTAGCACTATTTAGTAATAAACTACAACTTGCAACAATACATAAAGAAGGACAGCTGGGGCTGGGTGCAGTGGCTCATGCCTGTAATCCCAGCACTTTGGGAGGCCGAGGCGGGCGGATCACGAGGTCAGGAGTTCAAGACCAGCCTGACCAACATGGTGAAACTCCATCTCTGCTAAAAATACAAAAATTGGCCGGGTGTGGTGGCGCACGCCTGTAATCCCAGCTACTCAGGAGGCTGAGGCAGGAGAATCGCTTGAACCCGGGAGGGGGAGTTTGCAGAGCCGAGATCATGCCATTGCATTCCAGCCTGGGCGACAGAGCAAGATTCTGTCTCAAGAAGAAAACAACAACAACAAGAAAGAAGGACAGCTGGACACGGTGGCTCATGCCTATAATCTCACTGTTTTGGGAGACTGAGGCAGGAAGATTGCTTGAGGCCAAGAGTTCAAGACCAGCCTGGGCAACATAGTGAGGGCCCATCTCTACAAAAAAAAAAAAAAAAAATTAGCTGGCACATGTATAGTCCCAGCTACTCAGGAGGCTGAGAAGGGAGGATCAGTTGAGCCCAGAAAATCAAAGCTAGAGTGAGCTGTGATTGCACCACTGCACAACTCCAGCTTCTGTTCATCCACCTAAAAGGACAGACTTCTCTGGGACCCTGGGGCTGAAATTACGGAAGAAAGGTGTGGAATATCTTTCTATGTCCAAGTCCCTGAGGGCAGGAAGGAGAACTGAGAGACTGGCCTATTGGACCTTGCTGACACTGTTAGCTCATGTCCTTTCTGTTTCTCCTTTCACTGTCAATCTCCTAAAATGTGTGGTTCACACTCACTATGCCCACATCTTCTTCTCCCATTCTCTTCTTAACATCTTGAGCTTTGACTTCCATCCCTAAGACTGCTCTCTCCAAGACAATCAATATTCTTTCAGTTTTATTGACTTCATATTTTCTTCTTAGCAATGTTTGTTCTGCTGATGGAAGAATCTCTGTGTAGTGCCTTTCGGTGGCCCACCACTACATTTCCTTTGCCAACATTTCTCCTCTTTTTAATTTTTTTTTTTATTTTTGAGACAGGGTTGCCCAGGCAATAGTGCCGTGGTGTGATCTCAGCTCACTGCAACCCCTGCCTCCCAGGTTTAAGTGATTCTCCTGCCTCAGCCTCCCAAGTAGCTGGGATTACAGGCGTGCACCACTATGCCCAGCTAATTTTTGTATTTTTAATAGAGACAGGTTTCACCCCGTTGGCCAGGCTGGTCTCGAACTCCTGACCTCAGGTGATTCGCCCGCCTTGAATTCCCAAATTGCTAAGATTACCCGCGTGAGCCACTGCACCCAGCCTCTCCCCTCTTTTATATCCAATTGTGTGTGCCCCTAAAGCTGGTTCCTTGGCTTGGCTTTGTCGCATTCATTCTCTTCCTCATTTTAACACCTTCCTATTTCTTTATACATATTCCTCTCCTAAGACTTAACAGTGGCTCATGCCTGTAATTCCAGCACTTTGGGACGCCAAGGCGGGCAGATCATGAGGTCAGGAGATTGAGACCATCCTGGCTAACACGGTGAAACCCCATCTCTACTAAAAAATACAGAAAACTAGCCGGGCGAGGTGGCGGGCGCCTGTGGTCCCAGCTACTCGGGAGGCTGAGGCAGGAGAATGGCGTAAACCCGGGAGGGGGAGCTTGCAGTGAGCTGAGATCCGGCCACTGCACTCCAGCCTGGGCGACAGAGCGAGACTCCTTCTCAAAAAAAAAAAAAAAAAAAAATACAAAAAATTAGCTGGGCGTGGTGGTGGGTGCCTGTAGTCCCAGCTACTGGAGAGGCTGAGGCAGGAGAGTGACGTGAACCCGAGAGGTGGAGCTTGTAGCGAGCCAAGATTGTGCTACTACACTCCAGCTTAGGTGACAGAGTGAGACTCTATCTCAAAAAAAAAAAAAAAAAAAAAAAAAAATAAAGGTGAAGTGATATACAGCTTAAGAGCATGGATTGTGGTGTCAGAATGCCTGAGTTCAAATCTCGGCTCTGCCACTCACTAGTAGTGTCACCTAATTTCCCCATCTGTAAAACGGGGATAATAATAGTACTTACTTGGTTGGATTGTTGGAGAATTAAATAAATTTATGTAAAATGCATGGAATAATGCCTACTACATGGTAACTCTATGTCAGTATTACTATTATTTTTATTAGGCTCTAGATTAGTTTTTAAATCTGCTGTTACTATATCTTCACTTGCATGCCCTTAGAATTTATTCCTTACTTTCAATTCCTATAACGTCTTGTACCTCCCTGTAGAGAAGTTATTAAAAGTATGGTCTTTTGAGTCAAACCTGGGTTGGTATTTCCGTTCTATTTCTTCCCAACCACATAACTTTGTGTAACACATTTCATCTCTCCAAGCCTTCATCTCCTCTTCTGTATCTATATCATTTGTGAGGATTAAAGTATGTGATGAAATGATGTGATAAGCACAAGGTAAACAGTTAACAAATAGTAGTGATTCCACTGTTGTTACCCCTTATCTTCTATATTCGGCACAAGTACAACATCTTTTATAAAACTTCCTCAGACTGCTCCTACCACAGTGCCCCCTTCCTGAGCTTCTCTTGCACTTGTTATCTGTCCCACTCATTTGACAGTAAGCATATGTAGTCATTTACCATTTTATTAATATTTCTTCTTTCCCTGGTGTAAATGTCAGCTCTTTGAAGGTAGGGAGCTTGTCTTACACCACCTTGTAGCTTCAGCATCT
Source organism: Piliocolobus tephrosceles (assembly GCF_002776525.5). Classification (NCBI taxonomy): domain Eukaryota; kingdom Metazoa; phylum Chordata; class Mammalia; order Primates; family Cercopithecidae; genus Piliocolobus; species Piliocolobus tephrosceles. Next base: position 393,078 of record NW_022291976.1, read on the forward strand.
AGCCTAGTGTTTGACAAATAAATGCTTTCTCCTCAAATATGAAATATAAGAATTGAAGCTTTCCCCACGAAGCATACTTCTCAACTCTCTTGGCTCTCTCTGTTAAGATGCCACCTTTATTTGGAGGTTAATCTGACAAAGCTATTTCTAATCTCTTTGTTCAGAAATCTTTGACATCTCTCATAAATTTCTTATGTACTGAGTTCTATCAATTCATGTGCCTGGCTCAATTCATATGCCTAGGACATAACAGTTGCTCAATAAATGTTAAATGAGAAACAAATCAGAATATAAATAACTAGATTCTTATTTTAAAATGTTTCAGATTTGCCTCTTTTCTTTATCCCTATTTCCACCAACATAGTCCAGATGCTAATAGCCTCATATTTAGAATATTGAAATAGCTTTCTATCTGGCTCCCTCCTTTTCTTTTCTTTTCTTTCTTTCTTCCTTTTTTTTTGAGACAGAGTCTCGCTCTGTCACCCAGGTTGGAGTGCAGTGGCACGATCTCGGCTCACTGCAAGCTCCGCTTCCCAGGTTCACACCATTCTCCTGCCTCAGCCTCTTGAGTAGCTGGGACTACAGGCACCGCCACCACACCCAGCCAATTTTTTGTATTTTTACTAGAGAAGGGATTTCACTGTGTTAGCCAGGATGGTCTCGATCTCCTGACCTTGTGATCCATCCACCTCGGCCTCCCAAAGTGCAGGGATTACAGGCGTGAGCCACCACGCCCGGCCCTGGCTCCCTCATTTTCTTCCTTCGTTTTAATCTTTCTTGCCTATTACTGTTAGACACATATTCTGAAAATTCCATTTCAATTCACATATGATATGGTTTGGCTGTGTCCCCACCCAAATCTCATCTTGAATTCCCACATGTGGGAGGGACCCGGTGGGAGGTAATTGAATCACAGGGGCAGGTCTTTTTCCCATTCTGTTCTCATGATAGTGAATAAGTCTCACGAGATCTGACGGTTTTATATGGGGGGTTTCCCTGCACAAGCTCTCTGTCTTTGCCTGCTGCCAAGTCACACGTAAGATGTGACTTGCTCCTCTTTGCCTTCTACCGTGATTGTGATGCCTCCCCAGTCATGTGGTACTGTAAGTCCATTAAGCCTCTTTCTCCTGTAAATTGCCCAATCTTGGTTATGTCTTTATCGGCAGCATAGAAACGGACAAATACAACATAACATGACCTTTTTTTTTATTATTATACTTTAAGTTCTAGGGTACATGTGCATAACGTGCATGTTTGTTACATATGTATACTTGTGCCATGTTGGTGTGCTGCACCCATCAACTCATCAGCACCCATCAATTCGTCATTTATATCAGGTATAACTCCCAATGCAATCCCTCCCCCCTCCCCCCTCCCCATGATAGGCCCCGATGTGTGATGTTCCCCTTCCCGAGTCCAAGTGATGTCATTGTTCAGTTCCCAGCTATGAGTGAGAACATGCGGTGTTTGGTTTTCTAGTCTTGTGATAGTTTGCTAAGAATGATGGTTTCCAGCTGCATCCATGTCCCTACAAAGGACGCAAAGTCATCCTTTTTTATGGCTGCATAATATTCCATGGTGTATATGTGCCACATTTTCTTTTTTTTATTTTGTTTTTCTTTTTTTGAGACGGAGTCTTGCTCTGCCGCCCGGGCTGGAGTGCAGTGGCCAGATCTCAGCTCACTGCAAGCTCCGCCTCCCGGGTTTACGCCATTCTCCTGTCTCAGCCTCCCGAGTAGCTGGGACTACAGGCGCCCGCCTCGTTGCCCGTCTAGTTTTCTGTATTTTTTTTAGTAGAGATGGGGTTTAACCGTATTAGCCAGGATGGTCTCGATCTCCTGACCTCGTGATCCGCCCGTCTTGGCCTCCCAAAGTGCTGGGATTACAGGCTTGAGCCACCGTGCCGGGCCTATGCCACATTTTCTTAATCCAGTCTGTCACAGATGGACATTTGGGTTGATTCCAAGTCTTTGCTATTGTGAATAGTGCTGCAATAAACATACGTGTGCATGTGTCTTTATAGCAGCATGATTTATAATTCTTTGAGTATATACCCAGTAGTAGTGGGATGGCTGGGTCATATGGTACATCTAGTTCTAGATCCCTGAGGAATCGCCATACTGTTTTCCATAATGGTTGAACTAGTTTACAATCCCACCAACAGTGTAAAAGTGTTCCTATTTCTCCACATCCTCTCCAGCACCTGTTGTTTCCTGACTTTTTAATGATTGCCATTCTAACTGGTGTGAGATGGTATCTCATTGTGGTTTTGATTTGCATTTCTCTGATGGCAAGTGATGATGAGCATTTTTTTATGTGTCTGTTGGCTGTATGAATGTCTTCTTTTGAGAAATGTCTGTTCATATCCTTTGCCCACTTTTTGATGGGGTTGTTTGTTTTTTTCTTGTAAATTTGTTTGAGTTCTTTGTAGGTTCTGGATATTAGCCCTTTGTCAGATGAGTAGATTGCAAAAATTTTCTCCTATTCTGTAGGTTGCCTGTTCATTCTGATGGTAGTTTCTTTTGTTGTGCAGAAGCTATTTAGTTTAATTAGATCCCATTTGTCAATTTTAG
>NW_022291976.1:400650-407950 GCF_002776525.5 Piliocolobus tephrosceles
TTAGTTGATGCAGTTTCTTCCTAGCCTCGATGGTCTTTACATTTTGGCATGTTTTTGCAATGGCTGGTACCGGTTGTTCCTTTCCATGTTTAGGGCTTCCTTCAGGGTCTCTTGTAAGGCAGGCCTGGTGGTGACAAAATCTCTAAGCATTTGCTTATCTGTAAAGGATTTTATTTCTCCTTCACTTACGAAACTTAGTTTGGCTGGATATGAAATTCTGGGTTTAAAATTCTTTTCTTTAAGAATGTTGAATATTGGCCCCCACTCTCTTCTGGCTTGTAGAGTTTCTGCCGAGAGGTCTGCTGTCAGTCTGATGGGCTTCCCTTTGTGGGTAACCCGACCTTTCTCTCTGGCTGCCCTTAAGATTTTTTTCCTTCAACTTTGGTGAATCTGGCAGTTATGTGTCTTGGAGTTGCTCTTCTGGAGGAGTATCTTTGTGGTGTTCTCTGTATTTCCTGAATTTGAATGTTGGCCTGCCCTACTAGGTTGGGGAAGTTCTCCTGGATGATATCCTGAAGAGTGTTTTCCAACTTGGTTCCATTTTCCCCCTCACTTTCAGGCACCCCAATCAGACGTAGATTTCGTCTTTTTACATAATCCCATACTTCTTGCATGCTTTGTTCATTTCTTTTTCTCCATGACCTTTTTTAACCCTCACAGCAACTCTATGAGAATTATCTCTCTACTGCTTAAATAAGTAGCTAATCTTCTGAGGCTAGTTGTTAAGGTCTTACACAGTTTGGTCTCACTCCATTTACCCAGTATTTCCTCTCATCAGTACCTCTCACAAATTCCATGCCTGCCCAAGGTGGTTCCGCTAGTCCTACGCATTTTCCTTCACACCCAGTCCTGACATCATCCCAACTCACGCTTTAATCATGTTCTCAGTCATGGAGATCTTGCTTTATTTCACTATCTTTATTTCACTTCAAAGTGAAAAGTTCTTAGACTAGTGTAAGCTGCTATTTTCTTTACATAACTTTATGTAATTCCCTTTACGTATAAAATCTTTATGGTTCTATTTAGCATGTATTGATTCCAACTTATTATGTCTACTTATTTCACATGGGTTGGTTAGTATAGCCTCTCTCACTACTTGTATCACAAATCAATTAAGAGACAAGTCCATGATTTGTCAGTCTTTGTATGCTATTTAGTATCTAAGTGAGCTGAGTCCATAGGAGAAGCTTGGCAATGATTGATTGATGGCCAGGCACGGTGGCTCACGCCTGTAATCCCAGCATTTTGGGAGGCCGAGGCGGGCAGATTACCTGAGGTCAGGAGTTCGAGACCAGCCTGGCCAACCTGGTGAAACCCCATCTCTACTAAAAATACGAAAATTAGCTGGGTGTGGTGGCACACACCTGCAATCCCAGCTACTCAGGAGACTGAGGCAGGAGAATTGCTTATGCCAGGGAGGCGGAGGTTGCAGCGAGCCGAGATCGTGCCACTGGACTCCAGCCTGGCCAACAGAGTGAGACTCTGTCTCAAAAAAGAAAAAGAAAAAAGAAATGATTGATCGATATAGTGGAAATTACTATGATGAAAGTGAAACAGAGTTTTCTCAAATTTCAATCCAAGATAAGATCTGTGATATTTCCAGATAATTTGATTGAATATCATATTATGCTGCCTGTCTCATATTGAATAGAAGGTAAATGCTACTCTACCATTTATTTTAATAAAAACAAAAAGTTTGCTATTGATGAAACCTAACTCCCAGGTTTATCTTTTTTATCTGAATTTGATCTATAAAAACCATTTCATAAAAAGGAATAAAAATTATTAAAATAAACCCCATCTAAAGTTTCTGTTTCGGCCAGGCACAATGGCTTACACCTGTGATCCCAGCAGTTTTGGAGGCCGAGGCAGGCAGGTCACCTGAGGTCAGGAGTTCAAGACCAGCCTGAGCAACATGGTGAAACCCCGTCTCTACTAAAAATACAAAAATTAGCTAGGCTTGGTCTCACACACCTGTAATCCCAGCTACTCGGGAGGCTGAGGCAGGAGAATCACTTGAACCCAGGAGGTGGAAACTGTAGTGAGCCAAGATCGTGCCAAGACACTCTAGCCTGGGTGAGAGTGAGACTCTGTCTAAAATAATAACAACAATAATATAGTGTCTGTTTGCTCTTAAATGTTAGCTCAACAAGTAAAACTTACTCATTTCAGTCCTTCCAACATTAATACCATGGATAGCTCATAGCTTTCCTCCCACAAGACAAATCCAATTTCTGGACATGCCAAGACCTTGGAATTTAGAGCAATCTGTTAAGTCCAGCTGCAGGGCTAGCTGGGTATAGTTGTTGGAAGCTAAGAAGTACAGTTTGCCATGAAAAAAGGGAGATAGATATGTTTTCCTTTAAAATACTGCTATGAATCTAAGATTCTGTGGTGTTCTATTTCACACGGTATGCTACACCTTTCTGAATGGATCAGTACTGCCTCAGGGAAATACGTATATATATATGTGTGTGGAGGCATAGGAAGCTTTTGATGCCATTGTCTTTCAGGCTATCCCCTATCGTCCTTTAGGTATATGGAAAACTAACTAGACAAGGGCTCCTATGCTTCAGTAATCTTTGTCTTACTTTCATGGTTTTTGCCAAATATTTTTCTTTAAATTAACTATTTTTATTTATATACATTTATTTTTAAAAAGTATATTTGTATCACTGTCATAAGTTAAAAAACCAATTTCTGTTACCATAAGCAGAATGTAACCATGAAAAGAAATACAACAAAAATAAAACTTTTTCATTAAATTCCAGCTAGATACTCTTGGACTCTCAGCCTAAGGCCGGACTCACTCTTTGTTATAAAGGAAGATTAGTAGATGTTAGAGAGATGTTAAGACATATTAGCATTAAAGTGAAACTTTCTTCTTGACATAATCAGTGTTACCAAAAGAAAATTAAAAGGAAAATATTATATGTGTTGCCCAAGTTAATTGATGTTGTGCCTATCACCTAAAATTATTTCCTGTATCTTAGTGGTATGTGTGCCCACTTTGGGATACAGTAAACCAAGAGAAAAGGGGATTGAATCATTTTTTAAAAAGTGAGGGATCATTCCAAAAAGGAGAAACCTTTATGCCACCAAAGATGATCATACTCTTGTATTTTCAAATCTGTAAAGCACAGTTTTGTTAGTGTTCATTTTCATTCTAAGATCCCTCATTATAAAGGCTCAAGCAGGCCGGGCACAGTGGCTCACGCCTGTAATCCCAGCACTTTGGGAGACTGAGGCGGGCGGATCACTTGAGGTCAGGAGTTTGAGACCAGTCTGGCCAACATGGTAAAATGCTGTCTCTACAAAAAAAAAAAAAAAATTAGCCAGGCATGGTGGCGTGTGCCTGTAGTCCCAGCTACTTGAGAGGCTGAGGCAGGAGAATCGCTTGAACCTGGGAGGCAGAAGTTGCAGTGATCCGAGATCGTGCCATTGCACTACAGCCTGGGTGACAGCAAGACTCAGTCTCAAATAAATAAATAAAGGTTCAAGCTAACAAAAGAAAACTTGTCAATGCATCTGTATCACCTTATCTGATGCATTATTTATTCACTCAAATAAAATTTATGGAGACCATCTACCTATTTAGAACTTAACAAATATAATTAGTATTCAGCGGCCGGGCAGGGTGGCTCAAGCCTGTAATCCCAGCACTTTGGGAGGCCGAGACGGGCGGATCACGAGGTCAGGAGATTGAGACCATCCTGGCGAACACGGTGAAACCCCGTCTCTACTAAAAAATACAAAAAACTAGCCGGGCGAGGTGGCGGGCGCCTGTAGTCCCAGCTACTCCGGAGGCTGAGGCAGGAGAATGGCCTGAACCCGGGAGGCGGAGCTTGCAGTGAGCTGAGATCCGGCCACTGCACTCCAGCCCGGTCGGGAGACAGAGCGAGACTCCGTCTCAAAAAAAAAAAAAAAAAAAAAAAAAAAAAAAAAAAAAAAAAAAAAAATTAGTATTCAGCTATAAAACAAAAACCTTTGCGTATAAATCTACAATAAGCTAAGAGAAACAAGTCAACAGAGGTACAAGGAAAAACATTTTAGAATTTCAATAGAAAAACTATAAGTTTGAAAAAGATAAGAAGGAGAGAAGAGGTACATTAAGAAATCCGGATAGGTTCAAGTAAGTTTTCTATGTTTTTTTGAAAGAAATTTTCAAAGTAGGATGATCAACCATCTTGGTTTTCCTGGGATGGGTGAATTTCCTAGGATACAGAGCTTTTTAAAAAATTGAGAAAGTCTTGGCAAATCAGGACCAGTTGGTTACCCTAATTCGAAAGCTTCCTTCAGGCTGGGTGCAGTGGCTCACCCCTGTAATCCCAGCACACTGGGAGGCTGAGGTGCGTGGATTACCTGAGGTTAGGAGTTCAAGACCAGCCTGGTCAACGTGGTGAAACACCGTCCCTTAGCCGGGTGTGGTGTCGCACACCTGTAATCCCAGCTACTTGGGAGGCTGAGGCAGGAGAATCACTTGAACTCGGGAGGCAGAGGTTGCAGTGAGCCAAGATCATGCCACTGCACTTCAGCCTGGGCAACAGAGCAAAACTCAGTGTCAAAAAAAAAAAAAAAGAAGGAAAGAAAGTTACCTTCAAACATACATATTAAGCAGTACAGAAGTAGAACTTTTCCTCCCATAGGGTGTTGGAGGGTATATGAAGTTATGTCTACAGAGCATCTGATAAATTTGCCATGTGTAGAAATCACTTTGGGGATACTATTAAGTGTCAAAGCTTTTTCCTAAAATTGCAATTCAATTTTATTGACTAATTACCTGAAATGGAATAAGGACTAGCATCAAACATATTTTTCCAATATCTCTTCTACTTGCCTTTTTTTTGAGACAGAGTCTTGCTCTGTCACCACGCTGGAGTGCAGTGGTGTGATCTCAGCTCACTGCAATCTCTGCCTCCCAGTCTCAAGCGATTCCCCTGCCTCAGCCTCCTGAGTAGCTGGGACTATGGGCGTGCGCCACCACACCCGGCTAATTTTTTGTATTTTAGTAGAGATGGAGTTTCACCATGTTGGCCAGGATAGTCTTGATCTCCTGACCTCATGATCTGCCAGCCTCGGCCTCCCAAGTGCTGGGATTACAGGCATGAGCCACCACGCCCAGCCTCTACTTGCTAATGACCATCTAAGTGCTCAGTGAGACTCACATAGTAATCCTTCTAGGGATGCTGGGGCATTATCTGTAAATGGTTGAAGATATTAAGTAACCAAAGGCATCTGAATATGAAAATCCTCCAGTTCAGCATGCCAGTGTTTTTTTTCACAGATCATCTACTTGTCTCTTCCATCCCTACCACTTGATTTATAAGATAATGTAATTAAATTCGATAATCAGTCTCTGAAATGCCTTCTCTGTGCAAGATACTTTGCTAATTTAATTCTAAGCTCCTCTTACAAATCATGTATAAAATTATACACTTCTACAATTATATACTTCTACCTTATTGAAAATCGAATGGTGTGAACCCGGGAAGCAGAGCTTGCAGTGAGCCGAGATCGCGTCACTGCACTCCAGCCTGGGCGGCAGAGCGAGACTCTGTCTCAAAAAAAAAAAAAAAAGAAAAGAAAAGAAAATCAAGATTTGGGATTTTTCCAAATATGCACCTTGAAGATTTCAATTTTCTATAAGGGAAACCATTACCGTGAAATGTTTCATTGTGCATATTCCTAGTACTCCTCACTTAAGGCTCTAACAGCACTTTCTAGGTGTAAAATACAACACAGGGCCAGGCACGGTGGCTCACGCCTGTAATCCCAACACTTTGGGAGGCCGAGGCAGGCAGATCATGAGGTCAGGAGATCAAGATTATCCTGGCCAACATGGTGAAACCCCATCTCTACTAAAAATACAAAAATTAACTGGGCATGGTGGCATGCGCCTGTAGTCCCAGCTATTCAGGAGGCTGAGGCAGGAGAATCTCTTGGACCCAGGAGGTAGAGGTTGTGGTGAGCGGAGATCAAGCCACTGCACTCCAGCCTGGGCAATAGAGCAAGACTCCATCTTAAAAAAAGAAAAAAAAAAGTCACAGTACACACAAAAATAAAATAAAATAAACAAAAAATAAACGAAATAACAAAATCCCCACAGTACTAATATCTCACAATTCACCATGTAGTAACATCATTTCTTCTTCTCCTTCTCCTTCTTCTTCTTCTTCTTCTCCTTCTCCTTCTCCTTCTCCTTCTACTTCTTCTTCTTCTTCTTTTTGAGACGGTGTCTCCCTCTGTCGCCCAGGCTGGAGTGCAGTGGCGTCATCTTGGCTCACTGCAACCTCTGCCTCCTGGGTTCCAGCAATTCTCCTGCCTTGGCCTCCCGAATAGCTGGGACTACAGGCACACGCCACCATGCCCGGCTAATTTTTTGTATTTTAGTAGAGACAGGGTTTCACCAAGTTGCCCGGGCTGGTTGCAAACTCCTGGGCTCAGGCAATCTGCCTGCCTCGGCCTCCCAAAGTGCTGCGATTATAGGTGTGAGCCACCGCTTGCAGCCACATCATTTCTTCTTAATGCATTCTTCTCATTTATGTATTGCATTATTCAAAACAATTATTGTTCCAATTTTTGTATATGTGCTGCCTAAGCAAGCTCTATTCAAAAAATTATTGAGTACTTTCTTTGGACTGAACACTCTGCTAGGAACTGGGGATTCAGGAATAAGACAGACCATGCCCCTACCTACATAGGGCTCACATTCTGGTTGGTGCCTTTGAGATATTTAAAATGAATATCAAATAGAAAAAAAAAGTATCCAAGGCATGAAACTGTGACTACTCAGGAGAAAAAGATTAGCTAGCCAAGCAGATCTTGTCTATCTTTAGTTTTCAGACTTTGGGGATCAAATAAAAGGAAAGTAGAATAGTTTAGAACAAGAAATAAGTCATACTGGAATACAACCAGAATAAGAAAACAACAAAAAGCTATAATCTCTGTTTGTCTTCCTTGGAGCAGAGTCCCGCAAAATAAATCTTTTGATATAGATGTGGGGTTACTTCCTCCTTTCCCTGAATCCTTATTAAAGCTTTTGGTAAACAGCTTTGGTTAATATAATCCTGTTTGTTTTAATGACATTGGTTCACTCTTTAGCTATTATGCACTTTCTGACTTTACTTTCATGGATAAGTTGCTATGCCAATGAAATTCTTGGGAATACAAAAATTTAGCCCAAAATCCAACTGGATCAGATTTTTCAAGCAAAATCTTTGTTTTCTTTCTTTCTTTCTTTCTTTCTTTCTTTCTTTCTTTCTTTCTTTCTTTCTTTCTTTCTTTCTTTCTTTCTTTCTTT